>NC_090745.1:17723282-17770782 GCF_036898095.1 Palaemon carinicauda
TAGGCTCCCGGTATTTTGGAGGTCTAATACTAAGGCCTGGGTCCCGAGGACCATATTTATAGAGTGGGTAAACGTCTGCTTCGGTCCTGCTGTCAAGAACTTTTTAGAAGAGAACAATCTTCCTCTCAAATGTCTCCTGGTACTGGACAATGTCCCTGCTCACCCTCCTGGCCTTGAGGACATCATTCATCCTGACTTCTCCTTCATCAAGGTTCTCTATGTGCCACCGAACACCACCCCTCTCCTCCAGCCTGTGGATCAGCAAGTGATTGCCAACTTTATGAAGCTTTACACAAAGCATCTGTTCAAAAGATGCTTCGAAGTGACCGATAGCACTCAACTCACCCTCCGTGAATTTTGGAAGGGGCATTTTGACATCGTTCAATGCCTGAAGATGATCGACAAAGCTTGGAATGAGGTTTCACGGCGCACCTTGAACTTCTCATGGAAGAAACTGTGGCCAGCTGTTGTGGCAGAACGCGACTTTGAAGGTTTCAAACCCTCAACCGAAGACGAGACCGTTGATGATCCTGCCCCTGAGGGTGATGTTGAGGAAATAATTTCAATCAGGAGGTCCATGGGGCTTGTTGTCGATGAGGCTGACGTCCATAACCTTATCGAGGAGCACAGGGAGGAGCTTACGACTGAAGACTTGAAGGAGTTGGAGGCAATGCAGTTGACCATCATTCAAGAAGAGCACAGCTCTAGTGGTGGCAAGGGCCGGGGGCGAGACTGAAGAAACGACATCGGCAGAAATAAGGGAAGCTATCGGTTGGTATGAAAACCTTACGAGATCATTGAAAAAAAAACACCCAGAAAAACTTCACACAGGTCGTCTTCTGGAGAGTGTTAATGACAAGTGTATGAGTCATTTTAGAAATATGTTGAGGAATCGTCAGAAACAGGCTTCTTTGGATAGATATTTCTCCAAAAGAGAAGTGTCAGAAAGCAAAGATGATATACAGTGAACCCTCGCTACTTCGCGGTTCGACCATCGCGGATTCATCACTTCGCGGATTTTTTTCATAACCCATATATATATACATATTGGTAATAACAAAATCAACATACTGTACTGAATAATCAATATAATCGATGCAAAAACTAACCTATACACAGATGTGTACAGTAAATGCGTTTGTTTCTTCATTATGATCAGAGAAACGTAAACAAAACATTAGTTGCCATTTTTTATCGTGCTTTTGGCGTGTTTAGGAAACACATGATATAAAATTGCCTTTAATATTTGTGCCTGTTTTAGTTTAGGGTACTGTAGTACATGCATTAAGTGTTCTGTACATTAAAGGGTAGCTTGTTAACAGTACTACGTACAAGGGAAGGTTTTAAAAGTCTGAATATACATGTTAAATAAATAGGTAAATATGGTGTCACTACTTCGCGGATTTTCACCTATCGTGGCCAGGTCTGGAACCTATCTACCGCGATAAACGAGGGTTCACTTAGTGATTCTATTAAAAAAGCTAAAAAATGTTATTTTGATAATAAAATAAATTTTTGAATATACTTACCCGGTGATTATAATAGCTGCAACTCTGTTGCTCGACAGAAAAACTCTACGGAAAAATTTGCCAGCGATCGCTACACAGGTAGGGGGTGTACTCAACAGCGCCATCTGTCGTTCAGATACCCAGTACTCATTGTAAACAAAGAACTCAATTTTCTCCTCGGTCCACTGTGTCTCTATTGGGGAGGAAGGGAGGGTCCTTTAATTTATAATCACCGGGTAAGTATATTCAAAAATTTATTTTATTATCAAAATAACATTTTTCAATATTTAACTTAGCCGGTGATTATAATAGCTGATTCACACCCAGGGGGGTGGGTAGAGACCAGCAAAATATGTTTACATCATATGAGCTAAGAATTTTTATTTCATTTTAGAAGTTATCAAAATAACTAAACAAAATAAATAGGTACCTGGTAAGGAAGTCGACTTGAACAATTACTCTGCCTTTTTAAGTACGTCTTCCTTACGGAGCCTCGCGATCCTCTTAGGATGCTGAGCGACCCCTAGGAGCTGAAGTATCAAGGGTTGCAACCCATACAACAGGACCTCATCAAAACCTCTAATCTAGGCGCTTCTCAAGAAATGACTTTGACCACCCGCCAAATCAAGTAGGATGCGAAAGGCTTCTTAGCCTTCCGGACAACCCAAAAACAACAATAAAACATTTCAAGAGAAAGATTAAAAAGGTTATGGAATTAGGGAATTGTAGTGGTTGAGCCCTCACCCACTACTGCACTCGTTGCTACGAATGGTCCCAGAGTGTAGCAGTTCTCGTAAAGAGACTGGACATTTTTAAGATAAAAAGACGCGAACACTGACTTGCTTTTCCAATAGGTTGCGTCGATTATACTTTGCAGAGATCTATTTTGTTTAAAGGCCACGGAAGTTGCGACAGCTCTAACTTCGTGTGTCCTTACCTTCAGCAAAGCTTGGTCTTCCTCATTCAGATGGGAATGAGCTTCTTGTATTAACAGTCTGATAAAATAGGATAAAGCATTCTTTGACATAGGCAAAGATGGTTTCTTAACTGAACACCATAAAGCTTCAGACGGGCCTCGTAAAGGTTTAGTTCGTTTTAAATAGAACTTAAGAGCTCTTACAGGGCATAAGACTCTTTCTAGTTCATTTCCAACCATACGATAAGCTTGGAATATCGAACGATTTTGGCCAAGGTCGAGAAGGCAGCTCGTTTTTGGCTAGAAAACCAAGTTGTAGAGAACATGTAGCCGTTTCAGATGAGAATCCGATGTTCTTGCTGAAGGCATGAATCTCACTGACTCTTTTAGCTGTGGCTAAGCATACCAGGAAAAGTCTTTAAGGTGAGATCTTTCAGGGAGGCTGATTGTAGCGGTTCGAACCTGTCTGACATAAGGAATCTTAGTACCACGTCTAAATTCCAACCAGGTGTAACCAAACGACGCTCCTTCGTGGTCTCAAAAGACTTAAGGAGGTCCTGTAGATCTTTATTGTTGGAAAGATCTAAGCCTCTGTGACGGAAGACTGATGCCAACATGCTTCTGTAACCCTTGATAGTGGGAGCTGAAAGAGATCGTTCTTTCCTCAGATATAAGAGGAAGTCAGCTATTTGAGTTACAGAGGTACTGGTCGAGGATACGGATACTGACTTGCACCAGTTTCGGAAGATTTCCCACTTCGATTGGTAGACTCTAAGGGTGGATGTTCTCCTTGCTCTAGCAATCGCTCTGGCTGCCTCCTTCGAAAAGCCTCTAGCTCTCGAGAGTCTTTCGATAGTCTGAAGGCAGTCAGACGAAGAGCGTGGAGGCCTTGGTGTACCTTCTTTACGTGTGGCTGACGTAGAAGGTCCACCCTTAGGGGAAGTGTTCTGGGAACGTCTACTAGCCATCGAAGTACCTCGGTGAACCATTCTCTCGCGGGCCAGAGGGGAGCAACTAGCGTCAACCTTGTCCCTTCGTGAGAGGCAAACTTCTGCAGTACCTTGTTGACAATCTTGAACGGAGGGAATGCATATAGATCTAGATGTGACCAATCTAGGAGAAAGGCATCTATATGAACTGCTGCTGGGTCCGGGATTGGTGAGCAAAATGTTGGGAGCCTCTTGGTCATCGAGGTTGCGAAGAGATCTATGGTTGGCTGGCCCCAGGTGGCCCAAAGTCTCTTGCATACATCCTTGTGGAGGGTCCATTCTGTTGGAATTATTTGTCCCTTCCGACTGAGACAATCTGCCATGACATTCAAGTTGCCTTGGATGAACCTCGTTACTAGTGATATGTTTAGACCTTTTGACCAGGTGAGGAGGTCCCTTGCGATCTCGTACAACGTCAGAGAGTAGGTCCCTCCTTGCTTGGAGATGTACGCCAAAGCCGTGGTGTTGTCCGAGTTCACCTCCACCACTTTGCCTTGAAGGAGAGACCTGAAGCTTTTCCAGGCCAGTCGTACTGCCAGTAGCTCCTTGCAGTTGAAATGCATTGTCCTTTGACTCGAGTTCCATATTCCCGAGCATTCCTGACCGTCTAATGTCGCACCCCAGCCTACGTCCGATGCGTCCGAGAAGAGAACGTGGTTGGGAGTCTGAACAGCCAGGGGAAGACCCTCTCTTAGGTAGATATTGTCCTTTCACCAAGTCAGACAAGACTTTATCTTTTCGGAAACCGGGATCGAGACCGCTTCTAGCGTCTTGTCCTTTTTCCAGTGAAAAGCTAGATGGTATAGAAGAGGACGGAGGTGTAGTCTTCCTAGTGACACAAATTGATCCACGGATGACAGCGTCCCTACCAGACTCATCCACAGCCTGACTGAGCAGCGTTCCTTCTTCAGCATCTTCTGGATGGATAGCAGGGCTGGGGGCTGATCGTCTTGTTGTTCAGCAACGTCCTCATCAGAGGGTTCCTCATCCGAAACTGATGAGGAAACGGCAACGGAGTGGGCAACGTCTGGCTCGCTGAATCCGGTCGCACTGGTGGATGCGTGACGGAGCCGGACGCAATATCATGGAACTGCTGCACAGTCTGCGAACTGTCAACAACCATGGGTGCGCGAGGAAGCACAGCGTCAACCCGAAACTGTCTAGACCGTCTGGGTTGTGCAGCCAACACCCTACCGGGTTGCTGAGGTTGACGCACTGCGTCACAACAAGTCACCTCTGCTGGTTGTTGAACGTCCTGAACGTCAACAACCACCTCCGAGCGTCGCCTAACGTCAACGTGCGGCTGGCAACCCACACTGGGTCGCATCGGTGGAGGAACCACCTCAACTGGCAGACGCGAGTAGGTTACCTCAGCGTCAACAGGGCGCACAACCGACCGGTTGGAAGGTTGTTGGCCAGAAGGTTCTTCTCCGCATTAAAGTCCTCTATCAAGGACGCAAGCTTAGACTGCATGTCTTGCAGCCAAGCCCATTTAGGGTCTATGGGAGCAGGTGTGGCAACAGACGGGGTTAGCGACTGAGGCGGAACCGTTTACCATCCCTGAAAGCCTTGTTATGCGTGACATAATAGTACAGCAAAACTTCAAAGGCTCGACAACAGCCGAGAAGTTGACCTGTAAACAACTTGGAGCGCCAGGGAGAGTCTACCAGAATTGAGAAGTCTATCTGGGCAGAGGCATGAACTCCCAAGCAGAGAACTTCTCTCGTGTCATATCAGACTCTCGCTCTATAAACCAGTTTAAAAGAAGGGAAAGCAAAGGCTGTATCCCCCAAACTCCTCCTGGTGAAAAACCAGTCGCCTAGCCAACGTAACGCTCTCTAGGAGAGCGAGAGAGCACTAGCTTAAAAACAACGGCTTCGAAGTAGCTAGGCCTAGTGTAAGCTCTGACGTTTAGGCGAACGAGGAGCAGCAGTTACAAGATCCGGACGAAGATCCTTAAAAAAATCATCATGATTTAATTAAAGTCCATAGGAGGCTAAGCAGCTTAAGGCTCCTCTCCATCTGACAGAGTCCTCAAGGGAATATCAGTAGGAGGGAGAACAGCAACTTCCTCATCTACAGGAACCTTGTCCGATAAAAGCTGAGTCTCTCACTGGTGCATTAGTAGCGGACCAGAACGCAACGTCATGTAACTGCTTGACAGTCTGTGAACTGTCAACAACTGAACTGTCAACCACAACAGGTGCGTGAGGACGTACAGCGTCCACTCGAGACTGCTTTGACTGCCTAGACTGAGCAGTCAAAACAACTCTAGAATGCGGAGGTTGACGCACAGCGTCAAAACAAGTCAACTCCGATTGTTAGTGAACGTCTAGAACGTCAACAGGAGCATCAGCCAGTGGCCTAACGTCCAAATGCGGCTGAAAAACCACACGAGACCGCATCGAGTGTGGTTCTAAACAACCTGACTGACGTGACTAAGCTACGCCAACGTCAACAGTAAGCACAAAGGAACGTTAGGTTGGCTGAAAGCCAGGATATCGATGAGATAAACGGCTAGACACAACGGACTAATCGGCAGAATAGTCTTCCATAAGGGAGGCAAGCATATACTGCATGTTTTGCCATACAACCCCTTAAGGATCAACGGAAATGGTTGTGGTAATAGACGAGGGTAACGTCTGTGACCGCAACACTTTGCCTACAAAAAAAGACTTTCGGAGTCTGTGTTACGCTTTTGTTAGGCGGCGAGCAGTTATCCGATGACTGCATAGGGTCAGAGCTGTCCTAATGGCTGTAACCAGGACGCTGGACCTGTCCTGAAAGGACTGACTTTCGCTTAAGGGCTTCGAAACCTTGTGACAGGTTTCTTATGCGAAAAGCCTACGGATGGCGAGGAGAAACAACGTCTCTCTCGTCTTATGGTAGGGGAGATCTTGGTAAGAAACACCCGATACCATAGAGGGAAAACGTCTGTTCGTTGGTCAAGGCCTCTCGAACCCATAAGTCGTTTGACATTACTTCTCCCCTGGGCCTTGCAAGAGGTCCCGGACTAGGTGAACGACAGGCACGAACAGACGAACCCTCGGACGCAACACTGTAACACTTTGCGCCTCGGACGCAACACTGTAACACTTTGCGCATATCACTTTATCACTTCGATTTTCTGTTTTGCACTTATTTCTACCTGAAACACGCAATTCTACTCTTCATTAAAAGGTAGTAATTGCGAAATTAGTCGTATAATGCAAGCTCATAATACCAGCAAAAAACAGAAAACATATTTTAAGATAAAAAGAAAAATCAGTGGCTGGGAAAGAGACTAAACACTAGTTCATATAACTACGTTTTCAATCTCTCACCGCACATAGCCTGGGGACGAGAATAAAAACCTAAAAACGTTTTA
Source organism: Palaemon carinicauda (assembly GCF_036898095.1). Taxonomy (NCBI): domain Eukaryota; kingdom Metazoa; phylum Arthropoda; class Malacostraca; order Decapoda; family Palaemonidae; genus Palaemon; species Palaemon carinicauda. Next base: position 17,730,063 of record NC_090745.1, read on the forward strand.
TCCTTCCTCCCCGTACAGAGACTAGGGACGAGAGTAACACGAGAACAACGTTACCCGCTTGAACGGAACGTTTTCTCTCCTCTCTCTCCCTCCGTCTCTATCTCTCTCTCTCTTTCTCTCTTGATTTCGCACCTAAGAGAAGAGCCCAATTATATATCGTCAAAAAAACATGTTATTTGACTAAAGGAAAAAACTGAAAGGTTTTTCAAATAAAAAGTTCCTTTAAATTAGAATTTAAAACATTTAAGCTAAGAAAGAATGAACAAAACGTCAGAATCGATTTACTCTTACTGCAAAGTGAAACCGTGATACACTCTCTCTCTATCGTAACGATAGAGCGCATGTTGAACGTCCTGAACGTCAACAACTGCGTAGCATAAAAAACTAAACGTTAGTTCATCTTTGAAAACAGTACGAAGACTATCAAAGAAATTCTTTCATAAAATATTACATTTAAAAAGTTTTAAATCCTTTAAAAGCTTAAGACTATATTAAGGGCTCAATGTTGATTAACTTCGGTTTCCAAGTTAGGACCGCCTACTCTCAGGAAAGGTCTATATAAACAAAGCATTAAAATTTATTTTATATGTTTATAAAAAATGGAAAGTTAATCGAAGAGGCCTAATAAAGGCGGAGAGATATAAAATATATAGAGGAAAATCTATAACGTGATAAGATAATTACTAAAAGCCTAAACACACTTCTGTCTAAGGGAAGGGTCGGCCATTTAAAAGTGAAAGAAAGTCCATACTCTCTTTGTCACCATAATTAAATCTATCCAAAACGAGTTCAAGATTTAAGATGAAGATAAAACACCTGCATAGCGAAAGCTCAAAACTAGAATAGTGTACTTCACCAAATAGTTGTGAAAACAAATCCAGTTAGCAACAGCGAATTAGTAGGTCTTGCCGGTAGCCCGACAGAGAGAAAATTGAGTTCTTTGTTTACAATGAGTACTGGGTATCTGAACGACAGATGGCGCTGTTGAGTACACCCCCTACCTGTGTAGCGATCGATGGCGAATTTTTCCGTAGAGTTTTTCTGTCGAGCAACAGAGTTAAGTTAAATATTGAAAAAGAGTAATTTTTCAAGTTCTAAAAAAAAAAAATCATAAAAAAAATTTCAAAAGACAAAAATAAAAAAAAAAGCATTTTTAATTATAAGTGTTTAATAGTAAGAATAAATTTATTATTAAGTGTACATAACATAATTAGCATTGATACGTTTTTATATCTGCCGTCTCCTTCCCTCTCTGCCTCCACCCACTACCAGCTCAAGTCACGTCACTCCAAAGGTAAATAAAATTTCATTTTTCCTTTACAGTACAGTATAAAAGTTTTATTTATAATGTTATTTAATTATATACTGTACAGTACATGTATATTATATATAAGTACAGTGCTTACTATACCATTTTGTTACTAATTTTTAAAATGTATATAAAATTTCTATGGTTTTACCTGGGGTTATGCACGCATTAGCTATTCTATTGCCCGCCATACGACATTTTTACCTTACGATACCAACTCCGGAACGGATTAACGTCGTATGGCGGGTGTAGCTTAGTATTTTTCTCTTGCTTGTACAATATGCAAAAGGGATGCTAATTTTGCCTTTAATTTTTTATTTGAATTGACAAAACAATGTTAATGTATTCCTAACAGTTTTTGTTTCATTTACAAATAAATATTTTTTTGTTTTTATAAGGACAAATTTTTTCCCGTTCCTTACAACACGGTGTCCCTTTCTCAGCCACTTTTTTTTTTTTTTTAATCATTCTAAGTTATTTATAATTTATTTTCCCACATTGTATCCGGTTATCAGTACAAACAATTGGTCCCTTTCACCTAATGTTATAACATTTTTTCTTGAGCTTGGAACCATCTTACCTAAAGAATATAGAGCTACATAAATTCTACTGATTTCCCAGAAATGAATCAGTGGTCAAGCTACCTGTCAATTAAGCACGTTAAATGAAAGGGAAGATAAAAAGCAAGATTCTAGCTGGGTCCCCTTGCACAGTATAAATCAAGGGGTGGTGCCCAGAGCTCCGTTCTCTTGACTTGTTACTTAGGTTTTTGGGTATTCCATCGTTGTATATTTGTTGTGTAGTGAACGTCGGGTTGTGGTCGGCATTCGGACGCTAGACAGTTCGGGTGCTACCTCTGGCCACAGTCCGCAAACCACTACAACGCTTGATTCCACTGGGACTTGAGTCACCACTGGAGGGATCTCATCCTGAAGCGACCATTGGGAACTAGACGGGCCAGCGATGAAAGGTGACCAAGGAGACGTAACCACGATTGGGCTGGAAGTTCTTCTCGTCTGAGAAAAGGTCTTGTGACCTTCCTCAGCCTTACTATCCTGTCCTCTGATGGGAATGCTTTGTGGAGAGTGGTGTCTATAATCATGCCTAAGTATACCAGTTTTTGAGTGGGAAGCAGGGAAGACTTCTCGAGATTTACCATAATCCCCAGATCTTAGCAAAGTCTCAGAAGTTTGTCTCGGTGTTGAAGAAGGGTTGACACCAAGTCTGCCAGGATTAACCAGTCGTCCAGATAACGGAGGAGACGAATGCCAATCCTGCATGCCCAAGATGATACTAGGGTGAACACTATGGTGAAGACTTGTGGTGCTGTGGAAAGGCCGAAGCACAGCACCTTGAACTGGTACATTCTGTTGTCTAGGCTAAATCTTAAGTACTTCCTTGAAAACGGATGGACTGGGATCTGGAAGTAAGCGTCCTTTAGGTCCAGTGTGCACATGAAGTCTTGCAGTCTTACTGCTTGTCTGACCGGAGTTTGTTTGACAAACTTGTTCAGAGCTGAGAGGTTGATGACTGGTCTCCAGCCTCCAGATGCCTTCTTTACAAGAAAGAGTCGACTGAAGAACCCTGGAGATCCGTCGAGGACCTCTTGGAGAGCACCATTCTTCAACAGGGTCTGGACTTCTGCCCAAAGGGCTTGCCCCATTGCCGATCCCATGGCAAGGGAGATCAATGACACTGGATTCGTCATCAGGGGAGGTAGAGATGTTATGTACGGGACGCGGTATCCTACAGTGATCACGGAGATTGTTCAGGAATCGGCCCCGAGTTGCTTCCACCTGTTTGAGCAACTTTGTAGGCATCCTCCCACTGGTGGAAATGCAGGGGGACAGACTATCCTAGCGTTTCTGGCCTTGGCTGCTCCCTCTAAGATTTTTGCCTCCCCTGGAGGACTTTTTGCCTTTCCTTTCTTTGACAGGAAAGGGCTCAGACACCATAGTCTTCGCTGCTGTTGTCGTCGTAGTGGTCTTGACTGGACGGGACTGCTGTGGTGCTGGAGGCTTATAGGGCTTGGATGTTAAAACCCTATGAAGGAGGGAGTCTTGATGAAACTTCCTCCAACTCTCAGCGGCATGTTCCACATCCTTAGGCTCGAAAAGAACAGACCCTCTATCGAGGAATATCTGAGCCTATTGATCTCGGCGCTAGGAACCTTCTGATGGAATCACTCAGCTACTGCATCACGATGTTTCAGGATGGTATTTGCCCACAAGTTCGAGACTTGGTGGGCCAGAAACTTGATCGTGCGAGTACCTGAGAGAAGGAAGGTTTCCATAGCTTTCCTGGTACGTTCCTTGGAGAAATCCTCAGAATATATCAGGATACCTAAGGTCCCCAACCAGATCGTGGCTTGCATGGCACACTTCGCGACTTTCTCCTGATTGAGGATCTCGGCTGCTGAGAATGAGACTTGCCAGTTGGAAAGTCTCTCAAGAGGGACTCCCATGATTAGCTCTTCCAGCAAGTGGTGAAGTGGAAGAGCTAGACAAGGCTCCTCTAGGATCTCGAAGTACCTCCTCTGCTGTACGCGAGGAGGTGGGAGGAGCTTGTTGGTGGTACCGGAAGACATCTCGGAGAGCTGTTGTGAGATCTTGTCCCTGATACTCTTTACCCCTTGAGACCAGGGCATGGTTGCACTGGTCTTAAAGGGCTTTTGTGTAGCAAAGACGCAGTCTAAGACAGTGTCTTTGCCCTCTTGAGGAGGGATCTCTGGGTCGGAAAACCCGTTGAGAGCCCTCATTAGAGTCATAACTTGCCAAAATGACAAATTCGTTAGGTAATTTGTATTTTTCCTAACTATACAAACCTTAGCTATTTAATATGGGGGTATTAGTTTCAGCGTAGCTGAAATGACGAGGCATTAGAATTTTAACAAGGGTTTACTACCCCATCGCTAGTTAGGGGGGTAGGGAGGGGTAGCTTGCTACCCCTCCCCCCTCACACACACCTGTGAGAGCTCACTTTGGTTAGAGGTAGGACTTTCCGAGGGACAGGGCTGGCGGGCAAGTTTGATTAAATAGCTAAGGTTTGTATAGTTAGAAAAAATACAAATTACCTAACGAATTTGTCATTTGTTCCGTAACTGAAATACAAACCACGCTATTTAATATGGGTGACTTAACCCTTAGGTAGGGTGGTAAGTCTGGGGAACCGTAACCTTGATTCCACCAGGACTTGCGTCGCCACTGGAGGGATCTCATCCAGAGGTGACCGTTGGAAACTAGACGAGCCAAAGATGAGAGGTGACCGAGGAGACGTAACCACGATTGGCCTGGAAGTTCTTCTCGTCTGAGAAAAGGGCTTGCTATCCTGTCGTCTGATGGGAAGGCTTTGTGGAGATTGGTGTCTGTAATCATGCCTAGGTATACAGTGGAACCTCTACACATGAACGTATGTACATCTGAATTTTTCAACACCCAAAGTAAAATTCGGGCAATTTTTCGAGTCTACACCCGAATTTTATTTCGACACACGAAGTAAGCAATTTTCGTCGTGCCGGTTGTATCGAAATTTTTTGACACGCGAGGTACAATTCGAACACGTTCCTACTTTACACCCGAAGTAAACAATACAGTACCCGTATGCGTAGATGGTACTCATAGCGCCGGATGTATTTTTTATTTCCGCCGATAGAAGGCAGCACTTCGACCTCGGAGTGACCCTCAATTAGCGTGGCTTGGGTCATTCCTCTGTTCTCGTTGGCTTCGTGTGGTTGTGCCCTGTGCATTCTGCTATTAACTGTATTTTAATCGTGATTTTTTACGTTCATCCTTTTACGGTGTTTTACGTAAATCATGGATCCTAAAAGGCTTAGTTTCGCAAGTGGTAGTGGTAGTGGTGAGAAATGTTATTTTGATAATAAAATAAATTTTTGAATATACTTACCCGGTGATTATAATAGCTGCAACTCTGTTGCTCGACAGAAAAACTCTACGGAAAAATTCGCCAGCGATCGCTACACAGGTAGGGGGTGTACTCAACAGCGCCATCTGTCGTTCAGATACCCAGTACTCATTGTAAACAAAGAACTCAATTTTCTCCTCGGTCCACTGCGTCTCTATTGGGGAGGAAGGGAGGGTCCTTTAATTTATAATCACCGGGTAAGTATATTCAAAAATTTATTTTATTATCAAAATAACATTTTTCAATATTTAACTTAGCCGGTGATTATAATAGCTGATTCACACCCAGGGGGGTGGGTAGAGACCAGCAAAATATGTTTACATCATATGAGCTAAGAATTTTTATTTCATTTTAGAAGTTATCAAAATAACAAAAACAAAATAAATAGGTACCTGGTAAGGAAGTCGACTTGAACAATTACTCTGCCTTTTTAAGTACGTCTTCCTTGCGGAGCCTCGCGATCCTCTTAGGATGCTGAGCGACCCCTAGGATCTGAAGTATCAAGGGTTGCAACCCATACAACAGGACCTCATCAAAACCTCTAATCTAGGCGCTTCTCAAGAAATGACTTTGACCACCCGCCAAATCAACCAGGATGCGAAAGGCTTCTTAGCCTTCCGGACAACCCAAAAACAACAATAAAAACATTTCAAGAGAAAGATTAAAAAGGTTATGGAATTAGGGAATTGTAGTGGTTGAGCCCTCACCCACTACTGCACTCGCTGCTACGAATGGTCCCAGAGTGTAGCAGTTCTCGTAAAGAGACTGGACATCCTTAAGATAAAGAGACGCGAACACTGACTTGCTTCTCCAATAGGTTGCGTCGATTATACTTCGCAGAGATCTATTTCGTTTAAAGGCCACGGAAGTTGCGACAGCTCTAACTTCGTGTGTCCTTACCTTCAGCAAAGCTTGGTCTTCCTCATTCAGATGGGAATGAGCTTCTCGTATTAACAGTCTGATAAAATAGGATAAAGCATTCTTTGACATAGGCAAAGATGGTTTCTTAACTGAACACCATAAAGCTTCAGACGGGCCTCGTAAAGGTTTAGTTCGTTTTAAATAGAACTTAAGAGCTCTTACAGGGCATAAGACTCTTTCTAGTTCATTTCCAACCATATACGATAAGCTTGGAATATCGAACGATTTTGGCCAAGGTCGAGAAGGCAGCTCGTTTATGGCTAGAAAACCAAGTTGTAGAGAACATGTATCCGTTTCAGATGAGAATCCGATGTTCTTGCTGAAGGCATGAATCTCACTGACTCTTTTAGCTGTGGCTAAGCATACCAGGAAAAGAGTCTTTAAGGTGAGATCTTTCAGGGAGGCTGATTGTAGCGGTTCGAACCTGTCTGACATAAGGAATCTTAGTACCCCGTCTAAATTCCAACCAGGTGTAACCAAACGACGCTCCTTCGTGGTCTCAAAAGACTTAAGGAGGTCCTGTAGATCTTTATTGTTGGAAAGATCTAAGCCTCTGTGACGGAAGACTGATGCCAACATGCTTCTGTAACCCTTGATAGTGGGAGCTGAAAGAGATCGTTCTTTCCTCAGATATAAGAGGAAGTCAGCTATATGAGTTACAGAGGTACTGGTCAAGGATACGGATACTGACTTGCACCAGTTTCGGAAGATTTCCCACTTCGATTGGTAGACTCTAAGGGTGGATGTTCTCCTTGCTCTAGCAATCGCTCTGGCTGCCTCCTTCGAAAAGCCTCTAGCTCTCGATAGTCTTCCGATAGTCTGAAGGCAGTCAGACGAAGAGCGTGGAGGCCTTGGTGTACCTTCTTTACGTGTGGCTGACGTAGAAGGTCCACCCTTAGGGGAAGTGTTCTGGGAACGTCTACTAGCCATCGAAGTACCTCGGTGAACCATTCTCTCGCGGGCCAGAGGGGAGCAACTAGCGTCAACCTTGTCCCTTCGTGAGAGGCGAACTTCTGCAGTACCTTGTTGACAATCTTGAACGGAGGGAATGCATATAGATCTAGATGTGACCAATCTAGGAGAAAGGCATCTATATGAACTGCTGCTGGGTCCGGGATTGGTGAGCAAAATATTGGGAGCCTCTTGGTCATCGAGGTTGCGAAGAGATCTATGGTTGGCTGGCCCCAGGTGGCCCAAAGTCTCTTGCATACATCCTTGTGGAGGGTCCATTCTGTTGGAATTATTTGTCCCTTCCGACTGAGACAATCTGCCATGACATTCAAGTTGCCTTGGATGAACCTCGTTACTAGTGACATGTTTAGACCTTTTGACCAGGTGAGGAGGTCCCTTGCGATCTCGTACAACGTCAGATAGTAGGTCCCTCCTTGCTTGGAGATGTACGCCAAAGCCGTGGTGTTGTCCGAGTTCACCTCCACCACTTTGCCTTGAAGGAGAGACCTGAAGCTTTTCCAGGCCAGACGTACTGCCAGTAGCTCCTTGCAGTTGATATGCATTGTCCTTTGACTCGAGTTCCATATTCCCGAGCATTCCCGACCGTCTAATGTCGCACCCCAGCCTACGTCCGATGCGTCCGAGAAGAGAACGTGGTTGGGAGTCTACACAGCTAAGGGAAGACCCTCTCTTGGGTTGATATTGTCCTTTCACCAAGTCAGACAAGACTTTATCTTTTCGGAAACCGGGATCGAGACCGCTTCTAGCGTCTTGTCCTTTTTCCAGTGAAAAGCTAGATGGTATTGAAGAGGACGGAGGTGTAGTCTTCCTAGTGACACAAATTGTTCCACGGATGAGAGCGTCCCTACCAGACTCATCCACAGCCTGACTGAGCAGCGTTCCTTCTTCAGCATCTTCTGGATGGATAACAGGGCTTGATCTATTCTGGGGGCTGATCGTCTTGTTGTTCAGCAACGTCCTCATCAGAGGGTTCCTCATCCGAAAACTGATGAGGAAACGGCAACGGAGTGGGCAACGTCTGGCTCGCTGAGTCCGGTCGCACTGGTGGATGCGTGACGGAGTCGGACGCAATATCATGGAACTGCTGCACAGTCTGTGAACTGTCAACAACCATGGGTGCGCGAGGAAGCACAGCGTCAACCCGAGACTGTCTAGACCGTCTGGGTGGTGCAGTCAACACCCTACCGGGTTGCTGAGGTTGACGCACTGCGTCAAAACAAGTCACCTCTGCTGGTTGTTGAACGTCCTGAACGTCAACAACCACCTCCGAGCGTCGTTTAACGTCAACGTGCGGCTGGCAACCCACACTGGGTCGCATCAGTGGAGGAACCACCTCCACTGGCAGACGCGAGTAGGTTACCTCAGCGTCAACAGGGCGCACAACCGACCGGTTGGAAGGTTGTTGGCCAGAAGGTTTGGTAGCAACCTTCTCCGCATTTAAGTCCTCTATCAAGGACGCAAGCTTGGACTGCATGTCTTGCAGCAAAGCCCATTTAGGGTCTACGGGAGCAGGTGTGGCAACAGACGGGGTTAGCGACTGAGGCGGAACCGTTTACCATCCCTGAAAGCCTTGTTATGCGTGACATAATTGTACAGCAAAACTTCAAAGGCTCGAATACAGCTGTGAAGTTGACCTGTAAACAACTTGGAGCGTCTCCTGGCTAGGCGCCAGGGAGAGTCTACCAGAATTGAGAAATCTATCTGGGCAGAGGCATGAACTCCCAAGCCGAGAACTTCTCTCGTGTCATATCAGACTCTCGCTCCATAAACCAGTTTAAAAGAAGGGAAAGCAAAGGCTGTATCCCCCAAACTCCTTCTGGTGAAAAACCAGTCGCCTAGCCAACGTAACGCTCTCTAGGAGAGCGAGAGAGCACTAGCTTAAAAACAACGGCTTCGAAGTAGCTAGCCCTAGTGTAAGCTCTGACGTTTAGGCGAACGAGGAGCAGCAGTTACAAAAAGATCCGGACGAAGATCCTTAAAAAAAATCATCATGATTTAATTAAAGTCCATAGGAGGCTAAGCAGCTTTAGGCCCCTCTCCATCTGACAGAGTCCTCAAGGGAATATCAGTAGGAGGGAGAACAGCAACTTCCTCATCTACAGGAACCTTGTCCGATAAAAGCTGAGTCTCAAACAAGGGAGAGACCTACCGTGGTGGCAATGCTTTACAAGCAGAGTCCACACTCACTGGTGCATTAGTAGCGGACCAGAACGCAACGTCATGTAACTGCTTGACAGTCTGTGAACTGTCAACAACTGAACTGTCAACCACAACAGGTGCGTGAGGACGCACAGCGTCCACTCGAGACTGCTTTGACTGCCTAGACTGAGCAGTCAAAACGACTCTAGAATGCGGAGGTTGACGCACAGCGTCAAAACAAGTCAACTCCGATTGTTAGTGAACGTCTTGAACGTCAACAGGAGTATCAGCAAGTGGCCTAACGTCCAAATGCGGCTGAAAAACCACACGAGACCGCATCGAGTGTGGTTCTAAACAACCTGACTGACGTGACTAAGCTACGCCAACGTCAACAGTAAGCACAAAGGAACGTTAGGTTGGCTGAAAGCCAGGATATCGATGAGATAAACGGCTAGACTCAACGGACTAATCGGTAGAATAGTCTTCCATAAGGGAGGCAAGCATATACTGCATGTCTTGCCATACAACCCATTAAGGATCAACGGAAATGGTTGTGGTAAGAGACGAGGGTAACGTCTGTGACCGCAACACTTTGCCTACAAAAAAAGACTCTCGGAGTCTGTGTTACGCTTTTGTTAGGCGGCGAGCAGTTATCCGATGACTGCAAAGGGTCAGAGCTGTCCTAATGGTTGTAACCAGGATGCTGGACCTGTCCTGAAAGGACTGATTTTCGCTTAAGGGCTTAGAAACCTTGTGACAGGTTTCTTATGCGAAAAGCCTTCGGATGACGAGGAGAAACAACGTCTCTCTCGTCTTATGGTAGGGGAGATCTTGGTAAGATACACCCGATACCATAGAGGGAAAAACGTCTGTTCGTTGGTCAAGGCCTCTCGAACCCATAAGTCGTTTGACATTACTTCTCCCCTGGGCTTGGGAGCATGTAAGAGGTCCCGGACTAGGTGAACGACAGGTACGAACAGACGAACCCTCGGACGCAACACTGTAACACTTTGCGCCTCGGACGCAACACTGTAACACTTTGCGCATACCACTTTATCACTTCGATTTTCTGTTTTGCACTTATTTCTACCTGAAACACGCAATTCTACCCTTCATTAAAAGGTAGTAATTGCGAAATTAGTCGTATAATGCAAGCTCATTAATACCTGCAAAAAACAGAAAACATATTTTAAGATAAAAAAAATCAGTGGCTGGGAAAGAGACTAAACACTAGTTCATATAACTACGTTTTCAATCTCTCACCGCACATAGCCTGGGGACGAGAATAAAAACCTAAAAACGTTTTATCCTTCCTCCCCGTACAGCGACTAGGGACGCGAGTAACACGAGAACAACGTTACCCGCTTGAACGGAACGTTTTCTCTCCTCTCTCTCCCTCCGTCTCTATCTCTCTCTCTCTTTCTCTCTTGATTTCGCACCTAAGAGAAGAGCCCAATTATATTTCGTCAAAAAAAACATGTTATTTGACTAAAGGAAAAAAGTGAAAGGTTTTTCAATAAAAAGTTCCTTTAAATTAGAATTTAAAACATTTAAGCTAAGAAAGAATGAACAAAACGTCAGAATCGATTTACTCTTACTGCAAAGTGAAACCGTGATACACTCTCTCTCTCTATCGTAACGATAGAGCGCATGTTGAACGTCCTGAACGTCAACAACTGCGTAGCATAAAAAAACTAAACGTTAGTTCATCTTTGAAAACAGTACGAAGACTATCAAAGAAATTCTTTCATAAAATATTACATTTAAAAAGTTTTAAATCCTTAGCTCTTTAAAAGCTAATTACGATATAAAGGGCTCAACGTTGATTAACTTCGGTTTCCAAGTTAGGACCGCCTACTCTCAGGAAAGGTCTATATAAACAAAAAATTAAAATTTATTTTTATATGTTTATAATAAATGGAAAGTTAATCGAAGAGGCCTAATAAAGGCGGAGAGATATAAAATATATAACGTGATAAGAATTACTAAAAGCCTAAACACACTTCCGTCTAAGGGAAGGGTCGGCCATTTAAAAGTGAAAGAAAGTCCATACTCTCTTTGTCACCATAATTAAATCTATCCAAAACGAGTTCAAGATTTAAGATGAAGATAAAACACCTGCATAGCGAAAGCTCAAAACTAGAATAAAGTACTTCACCAATTAGTTGTGAAAAAACTCCAGTTTAGCAACAGCGAATAAGAGCGTCTTGTCGATAGCTCGACAGAGAGAAAATTGAGTTCTTTGTTTACAATGAGTACTGGGTATCTGAACGACAGATGGCGCTGTTGAGTACACCCCCTACCTGTGTAGCGATCGCTGGCGAATTTTTCCGTAGAGTTTTTCTTTCGAGCAACAGAGTTGCAGCTATTATAATCACCGGCTAAGTTAAATATTGAAAAAAGGAAGAAGGAAATGCTTTCTTTAGAAGTAAAGCAAGAAATGATTGAAAAGGGTGAGTGAACTTGCAAAAGAATATGACCAAAATATGTCGACGATCTCGACAATCTTGAAACAGAAAGAAGCCATTAAAGCAGTGAAACCTTCTAGTCACCATCATTTCAAAACGTCGTAGCCCTGTCATAGAAGAGATGGAACGACTTCTGCTAATCTGGATCAAGGACAGAGAGATTGTTGGCGACACCATCACCGAAACTATCATCTGCGAGAAGGTGCACGCCATCTTCACTGACTTGAAGGAGGCAAGCTCTGGGGGTGATGCTGGGGAGAGTTCAACCGAACATTCCTCAGACGATTTCAAGGCATCTCATGGCTGGTTTGAAAAATTTAAGAAACGGTCCGGGATTCATTCAGTTGTTCGCCATGGAGAGGCTGCTAGTGTGGACACAAAGGCTGCAGCTGACTTTGTGAAGAGCTTTGAAAGGACCGTGCAGGAAGAAGGCTACGTAGAGCAACAGGTGTTCAATTGTGATGAAACCGGGCTGTTTTGGAAGATGCCCAGTCGAACCTACATCACCGCCGAAGAGAAGAAATTGCCTGGGCATAAGCCAATGAAGGATCGGTTGACTCTTGCCCTATGTGCCAACGCTAGCGGGGACTTTAAAGTCAAGCCCTTACTGGTTTACCATTCGGAGAACCCTAGGGCCTTTAAGGCACAAAATGTGGATAAGGACCAGCTTCATGTTTTCTGGCGATCCAACTCAAAGGCCTGGGTCACTAGGCAGTTCTTTGTCCAATGGGTTAACCAAGTTTTCGGTCCTTCTGTGAAGAAGTATCTTCATGAGAAGAAATTGCCTTTAAAGTGCCTGCTATGCCTTGACAATGCACCCGCTCACCCCCCCCCCCCTCCCCCCCCCCCGGACTTGCAAATGATATCTTCTAAGAATTCAAGTTCATAAAGGTGCTGTATCTTCCACCGAATACCACCTCTATCTTCCAGCCCATGGACCAGCAAGTCATCTCAAACTTCAAGAAGCTCTACACCAAGCACCTATTCAAGCATTGCTTTAACCCTGGATAGGTACGGTGGGTCGTTTGCGACCCCGAGCGTCAAAAAAAAACAGGTTTTTCTCACGTGACTCATCCCTGTGACTGAATTTGTGGGTGATCGACCTGCAGGAGGTGTCTCCCCTACACGCTCTAGTAGTGTCCAGATGTGCATTGCTGTAGCTGTACTCCTTCCCCGATTTCTGAGACGCGTCGGGGTCGTTCGCGTCCGAGTTTACCCTTCTGAGGTAGTTGGCATAATTATCAAAGTTATTACGTATTATGAAATTGTCGTAGAATGGTGCAACTTGTATAGGTTATCAGTTGTGGAAAGTCTTGGTGGATTGTTTGGCTACCATGTGCATGTTTTTTTTTTAGTTAAAATGTCGTTCATCACCACGAGGACCATTTTACCGCGAGTGCCCCTTTTTCATTTTTTTTCATTTTTTTGCCAAGTCATTTTTCCGTAAGATATTGCCAAATAGTGTCGTAAAACTTTTGCTTGTTTAGTGTTGGAAAGTGTGTCTAGATGATCTGGCTACCCATGCATGACTTTGTTTTTGTCAGATACGACGTAGTTATTGGTATATTGGGTATTTAACTGCGGTTACCAATTTCTGTTTTTTTTTCAATATTTGTAAAAATTACTACATAGTAAGGAATTGCCGTATATTATTCATTTTTTTTTCATGTTTATGTGTTAGAAAGTGTGCCTTGATGGTTGGGCTAACACGTACATGTCTTTTTTTTTTATCTGAGATGCCGTATATTAGAATGTTGGGCATTTTTCCGCGAGTCCCCCTTTTTATTTGTTTTGCATTTTTTTGCTTAGTCATGTTACCGTAAGGAATTGGCAAGTAGTGTCGCAAAACTTATATTTTTATAGTGTTGGAAAGTGTTTCTAGATGATCTGGCTACCCATGCCTATTTTTTTTTTAGCCAGATATGGCGTATATATAAGTATGTGTTCGATTTTCCTGTGATTGCCATTTTTTCGTTTTTTCCCATTTCTTTCAAAATTACTACGTACTAAGGAACTATCACAGAGTAATATTTCATTTATATGTTTATTTGTCGGAAAATATGCCTTGATGGTTTGCCTAGCACGTGGCTGAAATTTTTTTTTTCTGAAATGCCGTATATTAGAATGGCCATTTTTCCACGAGTGCCCCTTTTTATTTGTTTTGCATTTTTTTGCTTAGTCATGTTACCGTAAGGAATTGGCAAGTAGTGTCGCAAAACTTATATTTTTATAGTGTTGGAAAGTGTTTCTAGATGATCTGGCTACCCATGCCTATCTTTTTTTTAGCCAGATATGGCATATATATAGGTATGTGTTCGATTTTCCGGTGATTGCCATTTTTTCGTTTTTTCCCAATTCTTTCAAAATTACTACGTACTAAGGAACTATCACAGAGTAATGATTCCTCTAGATGTTTATTTGTCGGAAAATTTTGTTTACTTTTTTTTTGATTGAATATCATCAAATTTTTTTAGCTAAAATATTGTTTTACATTTTTTTTTTTTTCGATTTTATTTCCCTTCAAAAAAAATTTTTTGGGTCAGAATTTTAATTTTATAGTCGTAAAATAATCGACAATTATCCAGCAACCCACCATACAATTTTTATGCATATCCAATAATAATTAGATTAGTAAATAACACCTTGAAATTGACATACCCTTCCTACATTTCAAGTGGCAGATTAGGGAGTCTGAGTCAGTGTGGTTGGCGGCCATTTTGTGGACATATCCGAAGCGTAAGCTGCCTTATCTATATATATTCTTGTTCCCTATAGAATTTGTGATATTTTGGTATATTTTTACCTGCATAAATATCATATTATATATTAAATATATGTATTTTTGTACGAAATTTCCAAGTACTCAAAAAATTACCTTTAGATATGGTCCCTGATATAAATGTAATTTACAAAATAATGAAGATTTTTTTACATATTTCTATTTTAGGATAACATATGTTTATTCCCTAAAAAAATTAGCCACTTCCTATTTCATTTGGGTACCCAAAAAAATTCATGAAATTTGGAAAATTTTTTTTGGCCAAAAAAAGTTACCCTTTTTTTCTCATTTCAGATCTTCACCTCCATGGGTCTGACTTCATCCAAAATACATCAAGATGTGTCCTAAACATTCAAGAATCAATTCCTAAAAGGATTTGTGTATATATGTATAAACTTTTTTTTTATGAATTTTTATGTCAGGTCTTTTTTTTTTCTACTTAATTTTATAAAATATTTATAATAAATAGTTCTTCTGCAGATGAGTAGTATTTATCTTTACAGTTGTTTTAAGCATTCATTGAAGTTTTTTTTGGCAAAAGAAAAAAGGAGGTTACTGCAAAAACTGATTTTTCAAGAATTTTTTTTGGCGTCGGGGTCGTTCGCGTCCGAGTATACCCTTAAAGGGGTGTCCGAGGACCGTACCTATCCAGGGTTAATGTCACGCAAAGCACAAACTTAACTTTACGTGAATTTTGGAAAAGCCACTTTAACATCGTGCACTGCTTGAAGATCGTAGATCAGGCTTGGGTGGGATTAACTCGACGAACCCTCAATTCTGCCTGGAAGAAGCTGTGGCCTGATGCAGTTTCTCCCCGAGAATTTGAGGGTTTTGACCCCGAACCTGATCCTGTGGTGGGTGCAGAGGAAGACGTAGAGGAAATCGTCTCCCTTGGCAAGTCCATGGGTCTGGAGGTCGACGCAGATGACATCACGGAACTCGTCGCCGAACATCACGACGAACTTACTACAGAGGAGCTCAAGGAACTCCATGCTATGTCTGAGCACATGAGTGATGACGAGGAAGGGATCGAGGAGGTAGAACATGCGTTAGGTTCGGCGCAAATAAAAGAGGTGTTAGGAAAATATCAAGACATGGTCGACTTCATCGACAAATACCATCCAAAAAAATTGCAGGTTTGTCGTGTAGTTGCGCAGTTCAATGATGTTTGCCTAACTCATTATCGAAACATTCTGAAAAGCAGTACCAAGCAACTTTCTATCGATAGCTTCTTTAAAAAAACTACGAAGCGAACTCGTGATGAAGAGGAAGGAAGTGGTTCAAAGAAAACGGCAAAGAGTGAAGAGAAAAAAAATTCTATCAATTTTAAGAGTAGAGAGTGAAAGTGATTAAAATTAATCATCAAAAAGAAAAAAAGAAAATGTAAAAAAAATATAAAATATAAAAATACAAAAAAAATAAATAAGGTAAGTTAGGTTAAAGTTCACTTAGTGTAAGTTAGAATAAGTTACGGTAGTGTACGTTTATCGTAGTCACCCTCTCTACCTCCTCGCCACCCGTCCGTCTCCTCTCTGCGTAGCAAGACCGACACCTGCGCTGGACTTTCTAAGGTAAAGTGACGCTAAAAACCCGTTTCTTATTTATTATTTCTTTATAATTATTCTTTTTTACATGTCTATTATCTAATTTAGAGTACATATTGTCATGTGTAATTATGTGTAGTAATTTATTAAGGAGTTATTATAGGTTTTCGGGCTCAACCACATATTAATCCTATTTCAATGTATTCTTATGGGAAAATTCGTTTCTACATCCGAACATTTTCTACACCCGAAGTCGGTTGTGGAACGGATTAAATTCGTATGTAGAGGTACCACAGTACCAGTCTTTGAGTGGAAAGCAGAGAGGACTTCTCGAGATTTACCATGATCCCCAGATCTTGGCAAAGTCCCAGAAGTTTGTCTCGGTGTTGAAGAAGGGATGACTCCGAGTCTGCTAGGATCAGCCAGTCGTCCAGATAACGGAGGAGACGGATGGCGATCCTGTGTGCCCACGACGATATTAGGGTGAACACTCTGGTGAAAACCTGAGGTGCTGTGGAAAGACCGAAACACAGCACCTTGAACTGGTATTCCTTGTTGTCTAGGCTGAGTCTAAAGTACAGTACTTCCTTGAAGACGGATGGATTGGGATCTGGAAGTACGCGTCCTTCAGATCCAGTGTACACTTAAGTCTTGAGGTCTCACTGCAAGTCTGACCGTGTCTGCGGTCTCCATACAGAATGGAGTTTACTTGACAAACTTGTTCAGAGCCGAGAGGTCGATGACTGGTCTGTAGCCTCCAGACGCCTTCTTTAAAAGAAAGAGTCGACTGAAGAAGCCTAGGGACCCGTCGAGGACCTCCTGGAGAGCGCCCTTCTTCAACATGGTCTGGACTTCTGCCCCCTTGCTGATCCCATGGCAAGGGAGCTCAATGACACTGGATTCGTTGTCAGGGGAGGTAGAGATGTTGTGAACGGGACGCGATATCCCTGACTGATTACGGAAATCGTTCAGGAATTGGCCCCAAGTTGCTGCCACCTGACTGCTCAACTTTGAAGGCATCCCGCCACTGGTGGACGTGCAGGGGGACTGCCAATCCTAGCATTCGCGGCCTCGGCTGCTCCCTCTAGGATTTTTCCCTCCCCTGGAAGGCTTCTTGCCTTTGCTGTCCTTGGCAGGAAAGGGCTTAGACACCACTGCCTTCGCTGCAGTTGTCGGTTTCGTGGTCTTCATAGGACGGGACTGCAGGGATGCTGGAGGCTTATAGGCTTGGATGTCAAAGCCCTATGAAGGAGGGAGTCTTGGTGGGACTTCCTCCACCTCTCAGCAGCCTGCTCCACGTCCTTAGGCTCAAACAGGTTCGTTCCCATCACGGAACAATGTCTGAGGTTGCTTATCTCGGTGCTGGGGACCTTCTGGTGGAACCTCTCAGACACCGCATCCCGACGTTTCAGGATGGTGTTTGCCTACAAGTTCGAGACTTGGTGGGCCAGAAACTCAATCGTGCGAGTGCCTGAGAGTAGAAAGGTCTCCATACCATTCCTGGTACGTTCTTTGGATAAATCCTCCGAACGTATCAGAATACCTAAGGTCCCTAACCAGATATCCAACCATGAAGTGGCCTGCATGGCACACTTCGCAACCTTCTCCTGATTAAGGATCTCAGTCGCCGAGAATGAGACCTGCCGGTTGAGAGCCTCTCAAGAGGAACTCCCCTTGTAAACTCTTCCAAAGAATGATGAAGATGAAGAGCTAAACAAGGCTCCTCTGCGATCTCCAAGTACCTCCTCTGCTGCACACGAGGAGGTGGGAGAAGCTTGTTGCCGGCACTGGATCGTCTGGAGGAGGCTAGCTCCGAGAGCTGGACTGTGATCTTGTCCCTGGAACTCTTAACCCCCTGAGACCAGGGCAAAGCTGCACTGGCCTTAGAGGGTTTTTGAGTCCCAAAAACTCGGTCCAAGACCGTGTACTTGCCCTCTCGAGGAGGAATCTCTGGGTCAGCAAACCCATGGAGAGTCCTCATAAGGGTCAGAACCTGCCAAAAGGCATGTTCTGACTCCTGCAGCTCTCCTCCGGAAGGACTAGCAGCGAAGTCTCCTGTCCCCAAAGGCTCTTCTTGGGGAGACTCGCGGACGTTCTCCGAGTGACTGGCTGGCTCCATTCTAAGTCTTGACGAGGACTTCGGTACTGTCTTGGAGTCCTTCGACTCCCACCTGGGAGGGATGCAGGACTCCAACAACGACGGAGGTAGGCTCTTCTCCGCCCCTACCCGAGAAGACTTTCTAGCGCGAGGTGGGGTTTCCCTCATTGGTGCGATGGGGGAACGTCCCACCTCCCGTGACTCCCCTGAGGACGGGTAATCCTCGTCCAAAGGGGAGGGAGAAAAAGTCTGGGGGGGGAGGGGGCCTGCCTCGAAGGCTTACGAGGAGACAGCTTAGTCCTCGGAGAAGTCACCGCGTCTGAAACTCCTCTTTTTCTCTTCAGGGGAGTAGACGCAGCCAAGGATTTGTGGCCCAAATCAGAGAGAACAGGCTTGACAGCCTGCGTGACCGCTCTGACAAGTGCCCCAAACTAAGGCTGCTGGCTGATGGTTGCGCTATCAGACACTCCCTCTGGAGGGACAGGGATCGACAGATCCCTGGGAGGAGTTTCCATAGGGGGGTTCGACTGTAAAGAAAAAGAAGATAAAGAAGAAATGTCACTGGACATTTCTGGAACCTTCCCCCCTACCGGCGAGCGCGCTGTTCTGCACTTGCGGGGAGGGGGAGATGCAGCAATGGCAACCTTGCAGCACGTTGTCCTGCAGCCTCACGCGTGGAATGATATTGGCGATGGCGCTGTTCTGCACTTGCAGAGGGGGGGGGGAATGCAGCTGGAACCTGCGCTCGTTGGCGCGCCTCCTGTGGGCGCAAATCAGGCTGACGATGCATTGTTGCTGTGGGAGATGGGCGTGGGCACGCAGGGCGCGCGCATCCCCGTGGACGTGTGTAAGAATTCGCGCGCTGGCGAGGGATGGCGCACAGGTGAAGACCGACGGCGCGTTGGCGAGCGCTGGCGAGTAGGGGAAGTCCTAGACTTCTCTAACGCACACAGATCCGATGATCATGGCCGCGCAAAAGATTGTTGGCACAGACAGCGCTGGTGCGCAGGCAAGCGCTGGCGCATTGGTGAATGCTGGCGTGCAGGAGAGCGCTGTCAC
The DNA here is from genome assembly GCF_036898095.1 of Palaemon carinicauda. Lineage (NCBI taxonomy): Eukaryota > Metazoa > Arthropoda > Malacostraca > Decapoda > Palaemonidae > Palaemon > Palaemon carinicauda. Next base: position 17,749,273 of record NC_090745.1, read on the forward strand.
GCATAGCGCGCAGCAGGTTGAAAGCGCGCAGGTGAGCGCTGGCGCGCTATATCAGAAACCTCGGCAACAGGTGAGCGCTGGCGCGCTAACTCAGGAACAGCAGCAGCAGGTGAGCGCTGACGCGCAATCTCCGAAACCTCAGTGAGGTCAGGAGAACGTTGGCATGCATGTTTGGCATGGCGCGTAAGGGACATATGCGCTAATTAGCGTGTACGCCCTTGTTGCCCCGAAGGGACCGGTGCCTGTTTTATGAAAACAGGTTTGGTTGGCGCATAAAGCGCATCAGCAGCCAGGAACGGCGACGGCAGGTCAGCAGGTCTGACGGGTGGAAGGTCGGCATGCCCTTTGTAAGGACGACCTTCCACCGAAGGGGATCGCGAAAGATGCGCAGAGGTCAAGGGTAGTAGCAGGAACAGTCGGAGATCGATGACGAGGCTCCTCTGCGGCGGACTGCAACGGTGATGGTGAACCGAAGAGGCGCCTCCTCACCGTCTTATAAGGAGAAGGAAGGCCTCTCCGGCGAAGAGGAAGGCGAGCCTTACGACGAATACGTCCTGTGGGGGCCGTTGGGTCAGCAAGCTGACCTTCAGCAGTCCGCGGAAGAGGAGTCTCTGTGAGTGAACTCCCCCGAGGAGGAGAATCACCGACAGGAGAGACTGTTGGACTTAGTTTCTCCCTCATAGGTTCTGCAGGACTGAGAGAAACTAAGCCTTCAGCTATTGCGGGTTGAGAGGTTGCAGAGGTATTAGGAGATACCGCATTGGATACCTCTGACACCACAACGTCGACAATAGACAGAGGATTAACCTCTGCCAAAGTCGGCGATTGCTTGACAGCGGCACCCAACCGGATGATGTCAATCAATGCTTCCTTGGAGGGCAAACCCTCGAGCCCCACGGAAGACCAAAGCTAGAATAAATCAGTTACATTAACATTTAAATCCTCCTCGGGGGAAGAGGTGGAGCTGCCTCACTAGGGGGAAGCAACGCTATCTCTCGAACCCCGAGGTCGGGAAACAACTACAGTCTACGCTACCACTCGACCGTCTCTCGAAAGAAACTGATCGATTGGGAGCTTCGGAGGAGGTTTGGGCAGCAGAAGAAGAGTCCCTGGAATTTTCTCCTTTCAAAGAAATCTTTGAAGGAGAAATATCCCGCCTGGACTTCTTCTTCCGTCGGCGAGAAAACCTCTCCCACTGGGAGGTAGACCACTCCCTGCACTCACCATACTTATTACTACTATCACACCGTTGGCCCCTACAGTAAGGACAAAGGGTGTGAGGATCCGTCTCGACCACCGACATAAATGTACCACAAGGGCGGTCGGGTAATCCAGGACATTTGCGCATTTTCACAGAGGCCAACTTCATAAGAGAGAAAGCAAAAAGACATTAATGGCTGTCAGAGAGGCAAGGGTGAGAGCGGACACGTCCGACTACCACCCGATCCGATAGCAAAGTGAGCTCAAGCACAGGTGTGTGTGTGTGTGTGTGGGGGGGGGGGGTTAGCAAGCTACACTCCCTAACCCCCCCCCCCCCCCAACTAGCGGTGGGGTAGTAAACCCTCATTAAAATTCTAATGGCTCGTCATTTCAGCTACGCCGAAAGTAATACCCCCTATTTAATAGCGTGGTTTGTTTGTCAGTTGCAGAACAAAAATTGGTTACATTTAAATCAATATTTAAGTCTTCCCCAAGGGGAAGAAGTGGACCTGCCTCGCTAGGGGAGGCAACACCATCTCTCGAACCGCGAGATCGGGAAACAGACCCACGGTCTACGCTCCCACTCGCCGGTCTCTCGAAAGAAACCGATCGAGTGGGAGCTTCGGCGGAGGTTTGGGATTTTCTCCTTTCAAAGAAACCTTCGAAGGAGAAATATCCCGCCTGGACTTCTTACGTCGCCGTGAAAACCTCTCCCACTGGGAGGTAGACCACTCCCTACACTCACCGCACTTATTACTACTATCACACCGTTGGCCCCTACAGTAAGGACAAAGGGTGTGAGGGTCCGTCTCGACCGCGGACATAAATGTACCACAAGGGCGGTCGGGTAATCCAAGACATTTGCGCATGTTCGCAGAGGCCAACTTCACACTCAAACCTGTTGGAGAGAAAGCAAAAAGACATTAATGGCTGTCAGAGAGGCGAGGATGAGAGCGGACACGTCCGACTACCACCTGAGCCAAGAGCAAAGTGAGCTCAAGCACAGGTGTGTGTGAGAGGGGGGTAGCAAGCTACCCTCCCAACCCCCCGGTAACTAGCAGTGGGGTAGTAAACCCTCGTTAAAATTCTAATGGCTCGTCATTTCAGCTACGCTGAAAGTAATAACCCCTATTAAATAGCGTGGTTTGTATGTCAGTTATGGAACAATTGAGAGTTAATGTGGGTAAGAGTAAGGTTATGAGATGGACGAAAAGGGAAGGTGGTGTGAGGTTGAATGTCATGTTGAATCGAGTTACTTGAGGAGGTGGATCAGTTTAAGTACAGTACTTGGGGTCTGTTGTTGCAGCAAATGGTGGAGTGGAAGAAGATTTACATCCGAGAGTGAATGAAGGATGCAAAGTGTTTGGCGCAGTTAAGGGAGTAGTAAAAAATAGAGGGTTGGGCATGAATGTAAAGAGAGTTCTGTATGAGAAAGTGATTGTACCAACTGTGATGTATGGATCGGAGTTGTGGGGAATGAAAGTGATGGAGAGACAGAAATTGAATGTGTTTGAGATGAAGTGTCTAAGGAGTATGGCTGGTGTATCCCGAGTAGATAGGGTTAAGAACGAGGTAGTGAGGGTGAGAACGGGTATAAGAAATGAGTTAGCAGCTAGAGTGGATATGAATGTGTTGAGGTGGTTTGGCCATGTTGAGAGAATGGAAAATGGCTGTCTGCTAAAGAAGGTGATTAATGCAAGAGTTGATGGGAGAAGTACAAGAGGAAGGCCAAGGTTTGGGTGGATGTACAGAGTGAAGAAAGCTCTGGGTGATAGGCAGATAATGTGAGAGAGGCAAGATCGCATGCTAGAAATAGGAATGAATGGCGAGCGATTGTGATGCAGTTCCATTAGGCCCTGCTGCTTCCTACGGTGCCTTGGATGACAGCAGAGGTAGCAGCAGTAGGGGATTCAGCATTATGAAGCTTCATCTGTGGTGGGCTGTAGCACCCTAGTACTACCAGCCGAACTTGGTTGAGTCCCTTGTCAGGCTGGGAGGAACGTAGAGAGGAGAGGTTCCCTTTTTTGTTTCATTTGTTTGCTGTCGGCTAACCCCCAAAATTGGGGGAAGTGTCTTGGTATATGTTTGTATGTATATATAAGATAAAATTAAGTTGAAAGAAAAAAATTAAGGGCAGTCCAAAATAAGCGAAGATGAAGAGTGGTAAGAGCCGGTCTCCATCCGAGCCATAAGTAAAGTGAGGTAAGTTACAGGAGTGTGACCGGGAGTGGTAGCAAGCTAACCCCCTACCTCCCACAAACTAGCGGTATGGGTAGTTAACCCTCACTAAATTTTAATGGCGCATCATTTCAGCTTCGCCGAAAGTAATACCCCTAAATAAATAGCATAGGTTTGTATTCCTGTTACGGAACAAAAACTTATTCAGACCTGAGAATTCGATGACTGGTCTCCAGCTTCCAGACGCCTTTTTCACAAGAAAGAGTCGACTGAAGAAGCCTAAAGGCTCGTCGAGGACCTCCTGGAGAGCACCCTTCTTCAACAGGGTTTGGACTTCTGCCCGAAGGGCCAGCCCTTTGCTGATACTATCACAAATGAGTCTATTGACACTGGATTCCTAGTCATGGGAGGGAGAGATGTTATGAATGGGATGCGACACCCTAGATGAATCACAGAGATTGTCCAGGGTTTGGCCCCAAGTTGCTTCCAACTGTCCGAGCAGCCTTGTAGGTATCCCCCTACTGGTAGACAAGCAGGAGGGGGTGCCTCCTAGCATTTGCGGCCTCGACCTCTCCCTCAAGGATATTATCCTCCCCCTGGAAGACTTTGTGCCTTTCCTATCCTTGGCAGGAAAGGGCTTCTTAGACACCGTGGTCTTCGCTGCTGTCTTGTTCGTCGTGGTCTTGGCTGGACAGGACTGCTAAGGAGCTGGAGGTTTATAGGGCTTGGATGTCAAAGCCCTAAGGAGGAGGGAGTCCTGATGGGACTTTCAGCAGCATATTCCACGTCCTTAGGATCGAATAGATGGGCTCCCTCTAGAGAGGAATACCTGAGCCTAGCAATCTCGGCATTTGGGACTTGTCGGTGGAATCTCTCAGACACCACGTCCCGACGTTTCAGGATGGTATTCGCCCACAAGTTTGGAACTTGGTGGGCAAGAAACTCGATCGTGCGAGTGCCTAAGAGCAGGAAAGTTTCCATTGCTTTCTTGGTACGTTCCTTGGAGAAATCCTCAGTCCATACCAGGATTCCCAACGTCGATAACCAGACATCAAGCCACGAAGTATCCTGCATGGCGTACTTTGTGACCTTCGGGTTAAGGATCTCGGTTGCAGAGAAAGAAATTTGTCGGTTGGAGAGTCTCTCCATCACTCCTTGGTAAGCTCTTCCACGGAGTGATGGAGAGGAAGAGCTGGACGAGGCTCGTCCAAGATCTCAAAATACCTCCTCTGTTGGACACAAGGAGGTGAGAGAAGCTTGTTGGTAGAGCCAAAGCGTTAGGAGGAGACGTGTTCAGAGAGCTGTAGGGCGATCTTAGCCCTGGCACCCTTCAGCCCCTGAGACCAGGGCAAGGCTGCACTGGTCTTTGAGGGTTTCTGGACTGTCTATGCCCGCTCCTGGGGTACCTCTGGGTAGGTAAACCCATTGAAAACCCTTATGAGAGTCAGAACCTGCCAGAATGCATGTTCTGACTCTTTCTGCTCTCCTTCCAACGTTGGACTTGCAGCAAAGTCTAATTCTTCTATCCCCGAGAGCTCTTCTCGGGGTGCCTCGCGGATATCCCTTGAGTGACTGGCTGTCTCTGTAGACTTAGAAGTCCTTGAAGAGGACTTCGGAAGAATCTTGGAGTCCTTGGATTCCTTCCGAGGAAGGAGGTACGACTCCAGCATCGAAGGCCGAGATGTCGTGTCCCTCTCGACTTCCATTGGTGGTGGAGAACTCTCAGCGCAAGGTGGAAGGGAGAAGTCCTTTCCTCACGCGACACCCTTGGCAGAGGTGAGGTAGGAGAGTATCCGGTGGAAGATGCAGGAGGAGCAAGCTTCGATAGTCTAACCGGAGTCAGCTTTACACTCAGGGAAGTGACCGCGTCTGAGACTCCTCTCTTCCTCTTCAGGGGAGAAGAAGAAGCCTTGGTTCCTTACAGAAGGTCTGCTGGAGCTCTAAGATGTTCCAAAGAGTGGCCAGACAGGGCAGGTTTGAAAGCTTGTACCACTGCTCTGACCATAGCACTGAATCATGGCTGCTGACTGACTAACGCACTGTCAGACAGATCCCCTGAAAAGAAAGGGACCGAAGATTCCCTGCGAGGAATCTCCGCTGTAGGTAGGTCTGCCTTAGAGGAAGGCAGCTTTGGGATCCTGAACCCTTCTGTGGAGGCCCGTTCCCCTTTCCCAGGTGGTCGTGCTGAAAAGCGTTTGCGGGGAGGGGAACGAGGCGATGGTGACCTGTCGTTACGATGTTCCTTTGCCTGGAGAACCTGCTCATGGCCACTGTGCGAGTGCGCAGGTGAGCGCTGGTGTATTGGCGAATGCTGGTGCATTGGCGAGCGCTGGTGCATTGGCGAGCGCTGGTGCATTGGCGAGCGCTGGTGCATTGGCGAATGCTGGTGCATTGGCGAGCGCTGGTGCATTGGCGAATGCTGGATCTGCGACCGCAAGTGCACAGGAGAGCACTGGCGGACCGGAGAGCGTTGGCGCACAGTATGGTGCTGTTCAGGGTGTGGTGCAGTCTCCCTAGAACGCGCAGGAGAGCGTTGCCACGCAGTAAGACGCTGCGCAGGGTGTTGTACTGTCTCCCTAGACTGCGCAGGAGAGCGCTGGCGCGCAGTTCGGCACTGCGCAGGAGGTTGCTGGAGAGCAGCTACTGGAGAATGCAGGTGCGCAGGTGGGCACTGGTGAGCTGGAGGTTGCTGAAAAGCTGGTAAAAATTTCAGCACTGGAGAGCGCTAACGCGCAGTGAAGCACTGGCGCACAGAAGAGCGCTGATGCACAGTGGACCGCTGGCACGCAGAAGAGCACTGGTGCTTGTACTCAGGAGAGAGCTGCAGCTTAAGAGTGGGTTGTCATGTAGGAGAGTTTTGGAGAGCCGGAGACCGAGGTTGCACAGGAGCGCGCTGAGGTTTTGGTGAGCGCTGGCAAGCATTCAAACGTTACTCCCTGGAACGGCAAGGTTGCGCTGGAAAGTGCCCGCGATTGGGAGATTGCTGGGGCATTGGAGGGTGCTGAGGACGAGCAGGAGAAGGCTGTAAGTCTAGCGAATGCCGAAGCGTTGTGCAGTAGAGCGTGGGCGCTCTGGAAAGCGAGAAGGAGCGGGCTGGCACGGACGAGATGTTGGAGAGCTGGTGCACTGCAGGGCACTGGCGACTTGGAGAGCATTGGCGCGCAGCTGCACTTTTAGGTAGGGCCTTAGGAGCCTATAACGGATACAGGAACGGTGACAGCTGGTCAGCAGGTAGAATGAACAGGAACCGAGATGTGCCCTTTGGAAGGGTGAACATCCACCGAATGAGATCGCGGAAGATCTACAGAAGAGTCCAGGACCAGCAGCAACGTCGTCGGGGGAAGTTCCAGGAACGGGCGTAAGTCGAGGGCCAGGAGATGATTGAAGCGGACACTCCTCTGTGGGGGACAGCTGCGATGACGAGGCTGAAGAGCCGAAAAGGCGCCTTTTCACCAATGGTGAAGGACGACCTCTAAGGCCAAGCAGAGGGCAAGCTCTGCAACGGAGACACCCTCAAAGGGCCGTTGGATCAGCAAGCTGACCATGAGCAGCAGCAGTCCTCCGAGGGAGAGACAGACATAGGACTAAGTTTCCCCCTCGAAGGATGATCAAACGAGGGAAACAAAGTCGGCCTCTGACACCACGACGTCGACGAGCGCAAGAGGATCCACCTCCGAAGTCGACGACGAGGGTTGCACACTTGCACTACGAAAGATGAGCTGCAGCAAGGAGTCCTTGGAAGGCGGAACAGGAAGCCTCAAGGACGACCACACCTGCTAAACAGAAGACATAGACAAGGCCTCACTGGGGGGAGAGGTGGGGCCACTTTGCTAGGGGAAGCAACATCATCTCTCGAGGACCGGGGTTGGCCACAAATAAAAGGGCCTACACTACTACTTCAACGGTCTCTCGGAAGAAGCCGAACGAGTAGGAGCTTCGGAGGAAGGTCGGGAAACGAAAGAAGAGGTCTTGGGTTTTTCCCCCACTTTCTTCTTCCGTCGCCGCCCAAAACTCTCCAACTGTGAGGCAGACCACTCCTGACACTCGATAAACTGATAACCAATATCACACCGTTGACCTCTGCAGGCGGGACAAAGGGTATGGCAATCAGTTTCCACGGCCGACATAAAGGTTCCGCAAGGTCGGCTGTCAAGTCCAGGGCAGGTGCGCATGGTCATAGAAGTCAACACACACACACCAACACAAAGAGAAAGCACAAAGGATTAATGGTAGTCCAATTGTATGATGAAGGATGAAGAACGGCAATGACTGTACTGTACACCATCTGAGCCAGAAGCAAAGTGAGCTAAATCACCGGTATGTGAGTGGGAGTGGGAGCGGTAGCAAGCTAACCCCCCTACCACCGCTAACTACCGGTATGGGTAGTTAACCCTCGCTAAATTTTAATGACTCTGTATTTCAGCTTCGCCGAAAGTAATACCTCTAAATAAATAGCAAAGGTTTGTATTCCATTTACGGAACAAATGTAGGTTATACACACTCTTAAATTAATCAGTGATGCACCCATACTCATGAATATGACAAATTCTTGCCTGGAATGAAGCGAGCCGAAAGTGTGACCGAGTGGGCTTCGGACCACCTCAGAATCTCTACTGCAAGATGGGATAGCTGTCGAAAAAGGTACCTCCCTGTTTGTTGATGTAAGCCACTACCGTAGTGTTGTCGCTCATCACCACTACGGAGTGACCCGCCAGGGGCCGTTGGAACTGTTGAAGAGCCAGGAAAACTGCCTTCATTTCTAGCAGGTTGATGTGGAGGTACTTTTCTGATCCTGACCAGAGGCCTGAGATCCTTTGGTTTAGAATGTGGGCCCCCCCACCCTTCTTTTGACGCGTCCGAAAACAGAGTCAATTCTGGGGGGAGGACGAGAAGATCCACTCCCTTCCGGAGGTTCACGTCGTCCAGCCACCACCGAAGGTCCGTCAGTTCCGTGGGTCCAATAGGGATCAGTTCCGTGGGTCCAATAGGGACCGGAAAGTCCGGAGAATCGGAGCCTTGATTCCACCGGGACTTCAGCCGCCACTGTAGGGATCTTATCCTGAGGCGGCCGTTCGGAACTAGACATGCCAGGGAGGAAAGGTGACCTAGAAGACGCAACCACGAATGGGCCGGAAGCTCTTCCCGCCCGAGGAAAGGTTCTGCGACCTTCCCCAGCCTTGCTATCCTGTCGTCTGATGGAAAGGCTTTGTGGAGATCGGTGTCTAATATCATGCCTAGATATACCAGTCGTTTCGTCGGAAGCAGAGAGGACTTCTCGAGGTTTACCACGACCCCCAGGTCTCGGCAAACCTCCAGAAGTCCCAGAAGTTTGTCTCGGTGTCGAAGAAGGGCCGACTCCGAGTCTGCCAGGACCAGCCAGTTGTCCAGATAACGGAGGAGACGTATGCCGTTCCTGTGCGCCCAAGACGAAATCAAAGCGAACACTCTGGTGAACACTTGAGGAGCTATGGAGAGACCGAAACACAGCACCTTGAACTGGTAGATCTTGCTGTCTAGGCTGAATCTCAAGTACTTCCTGGAAGACGGATAGATTGGGATCTGGAAGTACGCGTCCTTCAGATCCAGTGTGCACATGAAGTCTTGCGGTCTCACTGCAAGTCTGACCGTCTCTGCTGTCTCCATGCTGAACGAAGTTTGCTTGAAAAACTTGTTCAGGCTGAGAGGTCGATGACCGGTCTCCAGCCTCCAGACGCCTTCTTTACAAGAAAGAGTCGACTGAAGAAGCCTGGGGAGCCGTCGTCGACCTCCTGGAGAGCATCCTTCTTGAGCATGGTCTTGACTTCTGCCCGAAGGGCTAACCCCTTTGCCGATCCCATGGCATAGGAGTTCAGCGGCACTGGATTCGCTGTCAGGGGAGGTGGAGATGTCGTGAATGGGACGCGATAACCTTGGCCGACCACAGAGATCGTCCAAGAATCGGCCCCAAGTTGCTGCCACCTGTGCACGCAATGTCGAAGGCATCCCCCCACAGGTGGACACGCGGGGGGATCACCAATCCTAGCGCTTGCGGCCTCAGCCGCTGTCTCTAGGATTCTTACCTCCCCTAGAGGACTTGCCGCGCCTTCTGTTCTTGGTTTGAAAGGGCTGCGGCTTAGACACCTCTGTCTTAGCTGCCGGAGCCTGCTTTGATGTCTTGCGAGGCTGCTGTTGCTGTTGAGGTGCCGGAGGCTTGTAGGGCCGAGATGTCAGGGCCCTCTGTTCGTTCCAAATCCTTGGGCTCGAGCAGATCCCTCCCAGTAATGGAGGAGTGCCTGAGCCTGCAGACGTCCACGGCGGGGACCTTCGGATGGAACCTCACGGTCACTGCGTCCCGATGCTTGAGGATCGAGTTAGCCTACAGGTTTGCTACCTGATGAGCGAGGAACTTGATCGAACGCGTGCCCGAGAGGAGGAAGGTCTCCAAAGCCTTCCTATTGCTCTCCTTGGACAGATCCTCAGAGCACAATAGGATGCCCAGAGATCCCAGCCAAACGTCCAGCCACGAAGTTGCCTGCATGGCACTCTTCGCGACCTTCTCAAGGTTCAGGATCTCCGACGCCGAGAACGTCACTTGCCGGGCGGAGAGCTTCTCGAGAGGAGTTCACCTGGTCAGCTCTTCCACGGAATGGTGGAGCGGAAGGGCCATACTGGACTCCCCCATGATCTCAAAGTACCTCCTCTGGTGTACTCGAGGAGGTGGGAGGAGTTTGAACCCGGCAGAAGAACGACCGGAGGAGGAGAGCTCGGAGAGCTAGGCTTCGACTCTATCCCTGGCCCCTTTCACCCCTTTGGACCAAGGCAAAGCTGCGCTGAACTTAGGGGGCTTCTGGGTGCCAAAGACTTCGTCTAGCACCGTGTCCTTGCCCTGACGAGGGGCAGTCTCCGGGTCCTTAAACTTGTTGAGCTGCCTCATCAAGCTTAGGACCTGCCAGAAAGAGTGCTCCGACTCGAACTGGTCTCCTCCTTGCAGACTGGCAGCTAAGTCTCCAGTCCCCAAAGGCTCATCTTGGGGAGAAACGTGGACGTCCTCCTGGGGTTTAGTTGGCTCTGGACGTATCCTGGATGCCGATTTAGGAACCGTCTTGGAGTCCTTGGGCTCCCTCCTAGGAGGAAAACACGTGAAGGAGCACGAGACCGCGCGGGCGAAGGTGTGCGCTGAGCGCTAGGTGATCGATGGTGGCGCGTAGGAGAACGCGAACGAAGTCGCGAGCGACTTGGCGAGCGTTTGCCAGGTGAGGAGCGCTGGCGCGATGGCGAGCGATGTCGCGTGCGTTCAGGAGAACGAAGGCGCGAACCACAAACAGGCGAACGACTGCGCGCAGGCGATTTATCGCGCGGGCGAGTCGTAGGCCTGGGGCGATCAGGCTGGGAAGGGCGAGAGTGCTTGCGCACAGGCAATGGATCGCGTGAACGCGCAGGAGACCGTTGGCGCGCAGCAAGGTTTCCGCGCACATCTGAAGAGGTGGAAGAACGCGCAGGCGAACACTCACGAACAGGAGCTTTAGCTCGCTGTTGCGCCAGAGCAGAAGGGCACACAGGGGCGCGCGGGCGAGGCGACGGGTTAGTACCCTTGCCTAAGTCCAGATCAGGCGATCATGGACGAGATGATGAACAGTGGCGCGCAACAGGCACAGGTTGAACAGTGGCGCGCAACAGGCACAGGTTGATCAATAGCGCGGCTGCGCACAGGAGAACGAGAGCGCGCAATGCGCACATCAGGAACACGAGGGCGCTGCTTCGCAGGAGACCTACAAGAAGGCGAGCAGGTGATCGCTGCCGCACAGGGGAGCGCTGGCGAGCAGGAGATCGCTGCCGAACAGGAGAGCGCTGGCGAGTTAAGTCCGAAGACTTTGACTCTGGGGAGCGCTTGAGCGCTACTGCACGCGAACGCGCAGGTGGGCACGCAGGGGAACCCTGACGTGCAAGGGACTTACCCACACCGTGGGTAGAGTCCCTTATCGGTGCTTGTTGGATAACAGGATGAGAAGGCGCCCAAACTGCATCTGCGGCCAGGAACGGAGAAGGCAGGTCGGAAGGTCTGGCAGGTGTAGGGGATCGCGAACGATCCGCGGAAAGGTCAAGGGGCGCTGCCGTGACGGGCTGCTCCTGACGGAGAGGCTCCTCCTTCGGGGGAGGATCAGGAGAGGACGACCCAAAGAGGCGCCTCCTAACTCCTTTATAGGGAGAAGGAAGCCCTCTGCTGCGAAGAGGCCTACAGGCCTTACGTCGAATATGACCACGAGGAAGGGCGTCCGGATCATCAGTCCTCCGAAGAGGAGTCTCTGTCAGCGCACTCCCCCGAGAGGAAGTGCCGCCTGCAGGAGAGACCGTGGGACTCACCTCCCCCCTCGGAGGATCTTCGGAGGGAGGAGGAGGGCCATCAGCAACGTCCGCAACAGGAGCATTATCAAGGGTTTGACCAGACCCGTTGGAAGGGTCGGCCAAAACAGTGTCGACAAAATCCGAAGGGAATACCTCCGGTATTACCGGCGACTGTTTGACCGCAGCCCCCAACTGGATCAGGTCAAACAGGGCTTCCTTGGAGGGCGTGCCCTTAAGCCCCAAGGAAGCCCAAAGCTGAAACAAATCATCATTAGCAACAGTCTGGTCAAATTCCTCAAAATCCAAATTATCCTCCCCCAGAGGAGAAGAGGGAGCTGCCACGGTAAGGGAGGCAACGCCCTCTCCCGCACCCCGAGGTCGGGAAACACCACTAGGGCCTGCGCTACCACTCGGCAGCCTCTCAGGAGAGACCGCTCGAGCGGGAGCTTCGGGGGAGATTCGGGCTGCGGAAGAGGAGTCCTTGGAGCCCTCCTTCTTCAAGGTTGCCCCTGAAGGAGAACGGTCTCTCCTAGACTTCTTCTTACGCCGGCGGCCGAACTTCTCCCACTGGGAGGCAGACCACTCCCTGCACTCACCACACATATTCTCACTATCACACCGTCGGCCTCGGCACTGCGGGCAAAGGGTGTGAGGATCGGTGTCCTCCGCTGACATAAAGGTCCCACAAGGGCGGCCAGCGAGTCCAGGGCACTTGCGCATAACGATGACAAAAGTTCGAGGCCAACTTCCAAGCACACAGCACTAGAAAAACACAAAAGAAAATTAAGGCTGTCATTAACGAGGACGAAAAACAGCAACGTCTGTCTTCGTCCGAGCCAAAAAGTGAAGTGGGACAACTCACAAGTGTGTGGGGGGGGGGAGGGGTAGCAAGCTACCCCTTCCCTACCCCCGGCTAACTAGCGGGGGGTAGTTAACCCTCGTTAAAATCTTAATGGCTCGTCATTTCAGCTACGCCGAAAAGTAAACCCTATGTAAATAGCGTGGTTTGTATTTCGGTTACGGAACAAATGTGCGTTCTAACATCTCAGCTGACATCTCTCTTATCCCTTTCTTTACGGACTTAAATCATAGGCCTATAATGTACGTCTGAATAGAAAGGGTTTATTACTTTTTTTTCGTAAAGGTTTAGATTTTATTTATAGCAATATTTTCGGTTTGAGGATATTGTAGTGTTGCATAAATTGCATAAAAATCACAATTAAACGAATTCATAATTTCCCGCCGAGTTACAGTCTCCCTTCCATTACCACTTCGTGTTTGACAGTAGACTGCTTGTTTTATCCGGGACCCACTCTAAGTGGGTCCTGCTATAGCGAGTTTTATTAATTCCACGTTTTTAGAGATTCTGGTATTCAAAGAAAGTTTATAATAGCATGTTTTTTCTTATGCTTAGTGTAATTTATTCCAAATTGCATTAAAACATGTGAAAAGTTATGCAGCGTGCATCCAAAAACAAGCTTATGTCGTTGACTTTGGTGAATTGCGTTATTAAATTTAGACTTACCAAGACAATACTTTATAACATATTTATTCTTTAACATTGTTTATTGACAATGCATATACAGTATATGATGGAGAAATTTAGGTTAGTTAATAAGTTTCTATTCATATTACTTTGTAATTATTAAAGAACAATGAAGGTGTTCGGACAAAAATACTTCCGATCAATCAGGTATTAGGAAAAGTTTCCGAGCTAAAAGGGCACCCCTGCGAGTCGGTGCAAATATGCACCGCTAAAAAAAATTGACTATAGTACAACAGTCTGGTGTCCTGCAAACCAGGAGGGATCGTTTAGCTTAGAATTGGCAAGTAAACAGGACTGATGGTGGTTCCAAGGATTAAGATAAGAAGACCCCCACTAACGAAGTATGTATTCAATAAGTCAAGGTAGGCTACAGTACGTTCCATTGCATTAGACTAGGTACAGATTACATTCATTTATAAATTATTGGCCAAAGAAATATGGCGTGCAGCCCTCCTGAAATAAGGTAGAGTGTATAACATGTTGGGTCAGTTTAAAAATTAAATAAAACGTCCTACAAACTCCTGATCTACAGTCGACTAGTTCTAGGCTACGATTATACATTACAGACAAAACCGATTATAATATTGCCTACCTATGGACTTAGAAGTACTACATTTCGTGAACCACCATCATAGTAACGTAAATATGCATGATTTGCCGTAATAAATTGTCATGGAGACAAGCCAGAGTGACATTCAAGTGTAAATAATAGCAGATCTAGCTGTCCAGTTGACACGAGTGTCTTATACCTAAGACTCCTGGGTTAATAAACGACTATTTTTAATTTTATCCATACGAATTATTACCTGTTTCCTCAATTATAAGTTCGTGGTGAATATATATGAGTAGCGTTCTCTCAGGCATAAGATGAAAAGGGTAGACTTCAATCTTGACCTTCTTCTTCTTCTTCTTCTTCTTCTATTTTAGTGGGAGATGTGGCCCACTTCTTAGAGCCAATGTACTCCCCTGTAAATATGATACAAGATAAAATATTAGATCTGATCAATACAGTTGATAAATTTCAAGTGTTAGTCTGTTAGTAAAAATTAACTCCTTCACCGAATGTTATGAATGATATGTTCACTCACCCACATGAGGCTTAGTACCATTAATTCAAACAATATCCATGCTCCCCCCACTCCATTGATATTGTTTTTATAGTGCAAAATATATATATCACACTTTATTAAAACCATTTCCATTTAAATACATTTACATTTATTTATAGCCAAAACAACCTCCTGTGGTTTGTCTATGACAAAATCGTTGCATTAAATGTAGTCTCTTTACAAAAGAACATGTATGTGGGTTTAGAGACTAAATTTAATCCTTATTCCTCTGTTGGATAATTAATTTTACAGATGATTATAATGTGTTTAGTAAATTAGTTTTGGTTAGAAATGTTATAAGAGCAGTTTTCACCCTTTCCTGTATATCACTTTCTTTGTGTTTTCCTAATAGATTATTCATAGAGCAATTCAATTTGAGTCCTGCTAATTTTACTTCTAAATCCTTTCTTTGCAGATTATATTTCTTACAATTTATCATTACGTGTGAAATGTCCTCTACTACATTGCATGTGCTACACAAAGGTGTGTTTGTCATCTTGAATTTATGTAAATATGCATTTACTCTAACATGTCCAATTCTCAAATTTCCCATTACGGTTTCTATTTTCCTATTTCTACAATAAGCTGTCTCCCAATCTTCTATAATAGGTTTAAACGTACCGAGCCACTTACTTGATTTTATAACATCCCACTCCATTTGCCAGGTTTCTATCATTTTTTTCTGTAATATTGTTTTCTTCTCTGTCATCGACAAGTGGTTGTTGATAGTACAGGGGTTATTTAACCCTTGTTTAGCGGTTGCATCTGCCAGCTCGTTTCCCAGGATTCCTTTGTGGCTTCGAATCCACTGCAGTTTTACAAAATTGTAATTGCTATTCATTTCGATTAGCATCTCCTGTATACTGTGCACTACTGTTTTGAATCTTTTTGTATAATTATTATTTATCATTGAAATGCCAGACAATGAATCTGTGAATATTACCGTCTCTTTGCTCCTGTAATTACTCCCTGTCCATTTCAGCGCTTCGCATATAGCAAATAATTCAGCACCCAGAATAGACGTTGCTGGGTTTAATCTAAAACTACAATAACTATCAAGGCTGGGAATAACATAGGCAGCTGCACATGACCATTCCTCACTATGTATTTCTTTTTTGGACCCATCCGTATATATGTCTAAATGGTTAAGATACTTTTCCTCTTTCATTCTACAGAACTCTTGAATTAATTTGTTATTAGGTTCCTCCTGGTCAATGTCATCCATTTGGGTTAATACCAAGATACTTACCAATACATTGCCAGGGGGCTGCAACGGGAAAGGCCCTTTCTTCCTGTTGCATCCCTAACTTCACTTTCCACCTAATCATGATGTCTTGTACCCTTAATATAAATGTTTTTTTTAAAATAACCCGAGTTCCATCCTCTACCGTCTAGTCTTTTATCGTTCAGAACTTCCTGGCTAGTTGGGTGATTCTTACTTAACTGTTTTAATTTTACATAATAAAGCAACATTTTGTACTGTATTTTTATTCTTACTGGTGTCACGTTACTTTCAACTTGTAGTGATACAATGGGAGATGTATTCTTGGCTCCAGGAGCTATTCGTAAAGCAATATTTTGTATTTTTTCCATTTTTTCTAAGTTACTTCTAGCTGCTGACGAATATACTTCAATTCCATATTCAATTTTGCTTAAAATGTAAGCCTTATAGAACATCAGCAAAGTTTTCCTATCTGCTCCCCAGGTGTAAGAGGAAACCGCCTTCAATAAATTCAGTCTCTGGTAGCATATTGCTCTTACCTGGTTGATGTGATGTGTCCAAGTGAGGCCTGGACTGTCCCATACCAATCCTAGATACTTGTATTTACATACCCATTCAATTATATTGTTGTCAATTTTGATTTTAGGTAAGATATCTATTTTTTTGTTTGTGAAATACATTATCTTCGTCTTTCCTGTATTTATCCTTAGCCCCCATTTCTGGGTCAATTAGTAAAACCTTTCAATCGCATCCTGAACTTCCAGACAAGCCATCTCAATTGTATCTGCAGTTACAAAGAAGCAAGTATCATCTGCAAATTCTGAACTTTTGACTGGTTCTACGTTTGGTATGTCACTCATCATGATATTGAATAATGTAGGACTTAAGACTGAGCCTTGAGGAACCCCTGATCTAATCTTTCTAGGGTTAGAATATTTATTTTCTACATTTACTACATATTCCCTATCTTTCAAAAAGCACTCATGCCATGCTAACAGTCTCCCTGTGACCTTTCGTGCGAGTTTATACATCAAAGCTGTATGGTTTATTGTATCATAGGCACTCTGTAGATCAAAGAAAACCACTACTGTTACCTTACGATTTATTAATGAAACTAGTTTTTCTGAATCCACTCTGGTTTCTTCCCAATTGATCGTTATTTTCTAATACCCAGTATAGGCGTTTATGGACCATTCTCTCCATTAGTTTGCCGAAGCAAGATAACAATGCGATTGGTCTGTATGATTCTGGTAGTTCCTCCGGTTTTCCAGGTTTTAGTACCGGCCAGATCATACTCTGTTTCCACATCTTAGGATAACTTATAAATCTCCAGCTTTTATTAATAAAACCCAATACTTGATGACGTTTCCCCTTTGACATATTTTTGATGAATTTGTTATGAATTTTGTCTAACCCTGTTGCACTTTCATTTGGCAACTCTTTGATGCACTCTTCTAGCTCGGCCAGTGAGAATAATTTGTTGCAATCCTGAAATTCCTTATTGTGTTTTGCTATTTCAACCCATTCAATCATTTCCCTCTCTGACTCTAATTCAATTGCCACACACAAATTTTTCCCAAAGGCTTCTGCTAGCAATTCTGCCTTCTCTATCGGATCGAAAATCGATTTGTTTTCCCTATTAGTTAGTGGATGGTTATCTCTAACTGGAATTCCCTTAATCCTATTAATAATGTTCCAAACTTCTTTCTGAGGTGTATTCATATTAATTTTACCTGTGTAATTACCCCAAGAAACCCTTTTTGTAACTTTATTACATTTCTTTACTACTGCTTCTTTTTTGCGGAAGTCGATTTTATTGCAAGTGGTTGGGTGTTTGGTGAACAGCTTTCTTGTTCGTCGCCTCTCTGCCACTGCCTTACTGCATTTTTCGTTCCACCATGGCTTGTTATATCTAATACTTACCTTCTCATTAGTTTGTCTGATATTCTTTTCACTAGATTTGATCATTCTATTGCTGAAATCTTGTATTTCACCATCCAGTTCCAATGTGTTTGCCACTTCTATTGCGTCAATATCATTATTCCACTTTTGCCAATTAACATCTTCCAACACCCACCTCTTTCTTTTCCATAACCCAGTTTGTTCAGTTTCCAAGTCACTATATATTAAAATTGGTGTGTGATCACTACCCCTGTCAGCTAGCTCATTTATATTAAAATAATTCGCTATTGTGGATGAACTGAAACATAAATCTATTGTTGAAAATGTCCCTGTAATAGGATTCAGTCTTGTAGGTAGTCCCGGTGGAGTAATTAGTACTAAATTGTCATGTTCATTAAATACTTCCTCTATCCTTTTCCCGCTGTTGTTGATTTTGTTTTCGGCAATATCAGGTTCCCACAAGGAGTGATGAGCGTTAATATCCCCTACAACTATAGAATTTCTCCCAAGTTTCTCTATGTAATAAACAAATTCCTCTTTAGTCAACCTGTCACTAGGGTTATACGCATTTATTATATCAAAATGACCTCTCTTGAGTTTGACTTTGATGTGTTGAACTTCCATATTACCATTTGGATATTCTGTGGTGTTTCCCATTACATAACAAACGTCACGTCTAATAAGGATCATTACACCCCCCATTCTTTGACCTACTCTGTCTTTCCTTAGAACTCCATAGTTTATAAACTTTACCTGTTGATTTTCTTTCAAAAATGTTTCACATACACAGCAAACATGAGGTTTGACACTGTACAACATCAGTTTTAACTCCGACAGATTGTTACACACACCCCTCGCATTCCATTGAATTATAGATAATTTTGACATATTAATATCCATTTTTACTTGCTTTTGGTTTTTCCCTTACACTTAAATCCTTCCTAAGATTTTCCAATTCCCCATCGTCAACAGTTACCCCAAACGTTACTAGCATTTCCCTTCTAACATTTTCATCCATTAATATTGAATGACTATCATAAGTTTCCTTATTGGCTAAAATTCTTTGTACAACACAAATGAATCTGCATAATTTTATTATTATTTTCGAGTCCATTTTGTTTTCAGTTTTAGAACTTTCTTTGTGTTCAGTTTCCTTCCCTTCAGTTTGACAGCTTTTATTATTCGTTTTTATTTTCTGCCTTTTCACAATTTCAGCATAATTTCTCTTGAAAGTTCCTGATTCCTGGTTCCTGATTCCTGGTTCCTAATTGCTCACTCTGCAAAATAAGTTTGCGGTCACTCCATCACTTTATAGATAGGTGCAACGCTTCTAAGCTTATTCTTATTATTGCAATTAAGCTTATTTTACCTGTGCCATAGTACATAAATTAATAATGAAATTCTCAATCTTGACTTTTATTCCAATCTACCTTGAAATCAGATATGATAACACCTCGATATTGTCAGTCTTGGCAACCTATTGTGATCAGCTTGGACTTTTAAAATTATTCTTTCATGTGCATTGCCCTACTTACAAATGCAACCAGATCCCTGCTAGGATTTCGGATAACGCGCCCAATCGTGATGCAACTGCCTTTAGTGAGCTATTGGAATCATACGAATTGGTTAATAACGGTGCTTGTGAGACAACTTTGACTATGCATATGTTGACTTAGTTTTAAGAGATGGGATCAACAATGTTGTATCGAATAGTAATGTAGAAGAGAATTGCATTTGGCTTGATGACTTTAGTAATTATGTTCCTGAGTGCTACAAAATAAATACCACAAAATAAAGAAGACGGGATATCGAAAAGTTATTCTTAAAAAAAAAAAAAAAAAAAAAAAAAAAAAACGCGTTAAGTTTTTATTTTTTCTAGTTTTAGCAAACGGTATTCCACATTTGCAGGCTTTTACTAAAGCAATACATTTGTTATAACATTGAAAGTTACGGTATATATGAGTATGGAAACTACTCTCATTTGACACTAATCTTTCCAATCATAAAGAACACTTGTTAAATAATTCTTGTGTAGGGACTGAGAGAGGGGGCGGGGGAGTTAAATGTTTTTGTAATCATCATCATCATTATTATCTCCTAAGCCTATCGACGCAAAGGGCCTCGGTTAGATTTCGCCAGTCGTGTATATCTAGAGCTTTTAAATCAACACTTTCCATTCATCATATCTTACCTCACACTTCATAGTCCTCAGTCATGTATTACTGGGTCTCCCAACTCTTCTAGTACCTTGTGAACTAATATCTCTTTGGGAGTGCGAAGAGCATGCCCAAACTATCTCCATCTACCTCTCATCGTAATCTCATCCACATTATTATTATTATTATTATTATTATTATTATTATTATTATTATTATTATTATTATTATTATTATTATTACTTGCTAAACTACAACCCTAGTAATAAAAGCAGGATGCTATAAACCTAGGGGCTCCAACAGGGAAAATAACCCAGTGAGGAAAGGAAATAAGAGAAGTAATTAACAATTAAAATAAAAAAATTCAAAACAGTAACATTAAAATAAATATTTGATATATTTACTATAAAAACTTTAAAAAATTAAGAGGAGGAGAAATAAGATAGAATAGTGTCCCCGAGTGTACCCTCAAGCAAGAGAACTCTATCCCAAGACATTGGAAGACTTTGGTACAGAGGCTGTGGCACTACCCAAGACTAGAGAACAATGGTTTGATTTTGGAGTGTCATCCTCCTAGAAGAGCTCCTTACTCGAGTAATCTCTCTTATAGTTTTATTCATAATCCTGTTCTGTCTTTTAACTCGCAATATTCTTCTGAGTGCTTGTTCTCAATTCTACAAAATCTGTTGGATATTTTTCCATTGTCATGCCACGATTCATTTCCATAGAGTAACACCGATCTCACTTAACTGATATGTAACCTGATTTTCAAGTGTAATTTCAGGCGGTTTGATTTCCAAATTTTACTTAACCTAGCCATTGTCTGATATGCTTTTTTTTTAATCTTTCATTAAACTCCAATTCTAAAGATCCTGTATTGGAAACCATAGTTCCTAAATATTTAGATGATTCCAACTCATTAATTCTTTTTCCTTTCAATGATATTTTTGTAATGTTCATAGTCAATAGTTATATGAATTTTTTATCACTACTCTTCTATCCAGTAGTTTGTTCGGTTTAGAGTGTCCGGAGCTTAAAGGTTTAGAGGCCACTCATGAAAGGTAGTGGCAAGGGATAGTGACTATGGCATGGCTAGCAGGACAATGCCCTACAGACTGACCATAAATACATATGATCATCGCCCAAGCCCCTCTTCACCTATGCTAGGACCAGGGAGGGCGGCAATGGCTGCTGATGACTCTGCAGATAGACCTATAGTGCAGGTAGACCTATAGTCTCCCCTAAACGCCCCCCATTCATAGCTCACAAGGATGGTGAGGTTGCAGACACTACAAGAAACTATCGAGCTTGAGCGTGACTCGAACCCTAGTCACGCTGATCACGAAATCGGTGACGTTTCCAATAGGCCACCACAACTGAGAGTTACAGCCTCCAAAGGAAGTTTGACCCTGATCGGTGTGGCCAGGTCATGTATAGGTGGTTCTAGGATACTTTATATTCGACTTGGAAGAAGGGAAGGGTGTATCCTTCCACGAGACGACAGCTGTTTAAGGCATGATGAACGTGTGATGCCGCCTCAACATTCACCTCCTCTCTCTCTCTCTCTCTCTCTCTCTCTCTCTCTCTCTCTCTCTCTCTCTCTCTCTCTCTCTCTCTCTCTCTCTCTCTCTCTCTCTGCGTCTGTTTATAATAATAATAATAATAATAATAATAATAATAATATTACTATCGTTATTGTCGTTTTATTACTATCTTCCTTGTTGGAGCCCATTTGGGTAATAATAATAATAATAATAATAATAATAATAATAATAATAATAATAATAATAATTACTGACAAGACGCTTTCCATTTAAAATCATACTATACATAGACGTATAAGATAAAAGAAAAAAAAAAACTATATAAAAGTCG
>NC_090745.1:17783282-17885782 GCF_036898095.1 Palaemon carinicauda
GGAATATAGCTTTCATTTTCCATCTATGTGTTTATATAGGTAGCATATTCTTGTCATTAAATGATCTAATTAGAAAAATAAAGAATTTTTAAATAAATAATAATTTAATAACTTGATCTATATTGTGACACAAGAAGGAAAGATATGACGTACAATATTATATGATTCTAAAATAAAGCACAATATTTTCTGATAAAATAACATCGGTGATTAAATTTCAAAGAAAATGGTAAATGAAACTTAAATGACTTCTAAGAACTAAGGAAATATCATAGAGAGAGAGAGAGAGAGAGAGAGAGAGAGAGAGAGAGAGAGAGAGAGAGAGAGAGAGAGAGAGAGAGAGAGAGAGAGAGAGAGAGAGAGAATTATGACTGTACAGAGGAACACGTAATTTACGATCGGAGTAATCCGTAGAAATTTCATCCAGGATCTCCATTTGATCCTTCCTCATTTATAAGTGTTCAGATCCAACTATGAATACGAATGTACTCTACGTCATAATAAGAATAATAGACTGAATACTATGTGACCATTATTCTCCGTTCCCATATCCCATGAAAGAGATTGATTAAGTCTTTAAATTTACTTCAGACCTTCGGGGTTTACCCTCCGATGATTTTTTAGAACGTGTACGATATTTCTCATGTTGTCAATTGGATGATTTCAGGCCGAGATTGAAAAAAGTAAATCAGACATTGGCAAGGTTATGTAAATTTTGAAAATCAAATCGCCTGAAATTATATATATAAAAAAGGCTATATACATATTAATTCAGTGAGATCAATGTTACTGTATGAACATGCAGGGTTTGTACGTTCACCATGTCATAAAAAAAGGCTTGAAATTTCAATGGGATATATAGAAATGTACGCACACATACATGCATACATACACACAAACATATATATATATATATATATATATATATATATATATATATGTATATATATATATATATATATATATATATATATATATATATATATATATATATATATATAAACTCGTGATTTTGATCAATGTAAATATCAACCACAATGGCTTTTAATATCGAATTCTACCTTGGGAATATATATCCACAGGAATTCATTATGGTAATAGCTCAGTTGGTAGAGGCATGGTTTCGGCTGAATGACACGAGTTCGAATTTCTGCCCAGCCAGAAGCTATTACCATAAATGAATTCCAGTGAATATGTATTCCCAAGGTAGAATTCAGTATTAAATGCCATTGTGGTTGATATTTACACACACACATTTGTATATAAATATATATATATATATATATATATATATATATATATATATATATATATATATATTTATAGATATATATATATATATATATATATATATATATGCATATATATATATATATATATATATATATATATATATATATATATATATATAAAACTGCTTGAAATATTGGAAAATTATTAAATGAGAATGGCAGGCATAGTAAAGATTGGAGAGCTGATAATTGATTGATTGATTTGAGGTTTTGCTGGCATCATGGCATTCAAGGGAGAGCTGATAAGAGTGTCACGACTAAGATTTCGTTCGTTTTAGATTGCCCATCCTTACATAAGACACGGGCTCTTGCTTTGGCAGCCCTAAACAACCGGGATGGTGGTGTGGGCACGTGTTGAGGATGGCTGGTGGGGAGGGAGTGAAGAGGGCTTGGAATGAAGTTGTTAGAGGGGAGAAGATCGAGAGGGATGGCAGAGAATTAGATTGCAAGATAAGGTGGAGGATGATATGGAGAGAAACGAATGCCTTTGATAGAAGGCATCGCAGTGGGCGACCGACCCCTCATGCAGAGATAACGGTGGAAAAGAAGAAAACCAAAAACGTAACTAAATGTAACCGATGCAGTGCAGTCTATTAACTATCCTACATAAGAAAACTTATTTTACATTTTACTTAATCTAACATGATATAACAAAATATAATGATTATAATGTATTATTAAAATAAAATTGGTCACAAAATTTGCTTTCAAATAATACTTTCCTCATTATAATTTGATCACAGTCATATTTTCATCTAAGCCGTTGGTTATCAATCCAATGCATCAACAACTGTAGGCCTATTTATGATTTATTTTACGGCAGTCTTTTTATTCCCACGTCTAAATCTTTACATCTCAAAATCACCATACCTTTAGCCTATGCATCTTATTTTTTTCTCTCTAAAACTGTTAACACAATTAATGACATCAGAAAAAATTCTTTATATGGTTGCCATCCTAATTTCGCCAGACTCTAGGTCTATATATATATATATATATATATATATATATATATATATATATATATATATATATATATATATATATATATTTAAATGTGTGTGTGTGTACATATATGTGTTAGTATATATATACAATATATATATATATATATATATATATATATATATATATATATATATATATATATATATATATATAGAGCTTCTTAATATGACCACACCTCTGACAGTAAAAGCGAGCAAGCAAGCACCTGGTATCTGTCACGTATGTCATACATGTCCTGTTGAACCATAACATTACAATCAGGATTATGGTTGGTTTTTAAGATGCTTGGATTCCATTTTAGAATTATCTAGATAATCCTAGTTGTAGCAGGTATCTATATAGTATCTGAAATAACATACTTATCTCTTACTATATATATATATATATATATATATATATATATATATATATATATATATATATATATATATATATATATATATATATAGTCTTACGGAGCTGGTCTTCATGAAAGTAGAATATTCTATTCACATATTTTATTTGTCTATTTAAGAGATATATAGCCAGCTCGTAAGGTGAGTTCTACTCATGTAGGATTAAGTAAAGGTATGTAAATTACATAAGACTGTCGTCATTCTTTTAATTGTAGTTTCATTCAGTTCTGTTTATGTAAATTTACGTTATTTTAAAGAATTCAGTTTTTATTTCACGTAGTTTGGTTATGAAGTCTTATGTAAAGTTTAAAAGTGTGGATTGCTTCATGTTTCCACGTGGTTGGAAGAGGCATGAAGGTTCTAGACTAAAGTTTAATCTTTTTTTCAATGTTGTGAGAGGAGGTGGGTGGAGTTAGCTGAGCGAGTTGCCTTGCCAAACAATGATAGTACCCCTTCTTCAAATTACAAAGTTGGTAACCTTACGCCTCTAGAGCCATGACCCCACGCTACAAGAATGATTTACTAGAAATTTTTATTTAGATTAAATTAAGTTGATATATAAGGACCTAGCAATGCACAGGAGACAGAGAGATCCAGCCTAACCCTCAGAAGAGCCATCGTCCGACAGTCCTCTCCAGCATCTATTCAGCCACTCACTATGTATCTCCTCTCCAACATGCATAGTGTTTTCTCTCAAATGTGAATAGTGGTTGTTCAAACATTGGAATTTCTATGGTATAAGTTAATAGAAGTGTCGTGTATATGTGAGTACCGGTATATTGTAAAAAAAATAATTGTTTTTTTGTGACTGGCCCTATGAGATTAGGTTAAACAGTGAAGTGTAATTATTTTGCTTAACCGTTCGGTAACCTTGTGTGAGCCTAAGGACATAATAGTAACAGTTAAGTATATGTAAGTGTAATTCTGATTTATTTTCTATAAGTGTTAAAGTGTCATTTATTCATTAATTGTCAAAATTAAATATTTTTAGAAATTAATTTCCAGTGAAACAAGTGCTAGTATAATCTTTTTAAAGAGTTTCTTTTTTCTTAGTCTAAGGTTTAGTTAAGATTTAATATTTCTACGAGTGATTTAATTTTGGTGTTAAATTTGAATTGTTAATTTTCTATAGAATATATTTATTTTTGTAAATTGTGTATTATTTCGATTATCAATATTTTTCTTGGTGCCTTGCTCGTATCCCTTGACTAAGAACCGAAGTAAGAGGTTGATTTAAGAATAGCTCCCATTAAAAGTAAAGTAATCACCCAGTTTTATTTTGAGTGTAAAGTAAAGACACCTTTTAAATATTCAGTGTTCATATATATTATCGTCTGGGAGTTGCGTATTATTCTCAGAGCTCGGAGGTATTTTTCTATTGTGTATTAAATTATGTAAAATATAGCAGGTGAGTTTGGGAGCTCGGGAATTTACGTAATTCCCTAGTCGTCATATTATATATATATATATATATATATATATATATATATATATATATATATATATATATGTATGTACATATATATATATATATATATATATATATATATATATATATATATATATATATATATATATATATATATATACGTGCATGTATAATCCAAATTTGAAATTGCGACAATAAAATACGTTATATGGCATTTACTGCTTCTGACATTCAGTACATCGTTACTACTGCTATATATATATATATATATATATATATATATATATATATATATATATATATATATATATATAATCAGCCGTTCATTGTCCACTGCAGGACAAAGGCCTCAGACATGTCCTTCTACTCTTGCCTATTTATGGTCTTTCTATGCCACATAAATACGCCAGTCTATTCCCGCAAATTTTCTTAGCTCGTCAATCCATTGTCTTCTCTTCATTCCCCTGCATCAGTTGCAATCTCTAGTGACTCGTGTATACAATTAGATATACAAATATAGTTTACGGCAAATGCATTGACTAATTATTACTGAGGTGTCTTGCTAATCTCATTCACTTTGGGTCGCGGAAGCTGTCTGGTGAATAAATAATCGCTTACGAGCAGTCGGCCTCAATTTGTATGCATGCCTAAAGGCGAAATATCCTTAAATTAATAGTTTAAAGTAGGTTTCATTTCTGTTTTTTGTCTTGTGATTCTTGCATGCAATAGAATAACAGAAGCTGTAGAATGCAGTTATTTTAACAATCAAGAAATGAAAACAAAATTCTCCAGATTTTTTTTCATAAAAATGAATGACTCAATTAGCTCGCTTAACCAATTGAGACCTGGAGTTGACATGTGAGGATTTAATTTTAACAATCAGAAAACGTTTATTTATTTCAATATGCATTATCAAAAGCAATCCCTTGATGTGATAAAATCATCAACAATGACTTAGATTTAAATGACTGGCATAAAGCTTTGAACTGTCATGAATGAATGAATCCCTCCACAGTTGCTTCCTCGATGATGCCAATGTTTGTTTGTGTTCTGATAGTGAGAAGGATAATAACATGGCGCGGCTCACAGTCTTTAGCTGTGCCTGCTGTTTAAGAGCCATTTGGACACCTGAGGAGGTTAGTCTTGAACACATGAATAGTTTTATGAACGATAGTTTCTTATACGAAGATGACTTTACTGAAATAGTGTTGCTAGACGATTTCTAGTGATAGGGAAAGTGGTTTCTCTCGCGACCCTTCCATTGGTGTTCGCTTAAGCTCAGACAATTTCGAAACTTTTCATTAGGATTTCAGTTGTAATTTTAGGGTTATTGATTATTTTAATGGGTATTTCTAGGATTTATATGAGTACTAATATAACGATAGGTATAAAGATCTCGGACAAGGTCATTGTCACTGCTATTGACTGACAGGTCACTGGGTTTTTGCCTACAATAGGAGGCTATGCTAGGTTATATCTCCTCGAGGTTTCAGTGCCGTTTAAAATACTGTCATTCCAGGTACGAGGATGAGTTAACTAAGTATACACCTTATCAAGTCAGGTTGTGTGTCATACAAGTCTATTTTGCCTGGGTTAAGTGAAAGAAACCTAGTCCAGATTGTATAGTTTTGTGGGAGTGTCTAGCAGTAGCCTCAGTATATTTTCGGTATTATTGTAGTTTATTACAGGGTAAGAAAAAATTAGTTTTGGTAATAGTATAGAACACCACGCTTGCCATTTACTCCAATATAATGTAATCCTGTAGTTCTCACCTTCTTGCACAGTAATTAGGTGGTTATTTAAATTTTGGGAAAACAATAATTAGCAAGATATGTTGAAGAGGGGAGAAGGGGTTATAAAAAGAAAATAGCTCGGTTTTCTCACTAAACGACATGGAACTGACGTCAACATAGTCAACCAAACAGATCGTGATGCCAGCGTACATAAACAGAAGTTCGTGATGCCAGCGTACATTTGATATACTGTATATTCAAAATATACTTAATCAAGGGTTAATGTCTAGGAGAGGGCCGCATGAACATATCAGTGATATTCAATTTATTTTTACTAGAATGTGTAGGAATGTATGTAAATAGTGGTATACCAGTGAGATAATTTAGTGGAAATCAATAATAGTCGAAATATCGACGATCAAACTCACGCTACTCTTGTCTTCCTCCCAGATTTTTTCTAAGTCTGTTGTTATTGTTGACTGTGTTTTGTTTTTGCTCCAATGAGCCCTGTAACCACTATAATCCACAGACAAACTAGTCTACTATGAAGTCTTACACGTTTGGTCAATCACAGCGCCTATCCACTTTGACGTCATACATGTTTGGCCAATCACAGCGCAACAATACAACAGCGCGACAATACATTATCTTACCCAGGCATTTCATTTTGTTCTTAGACATGGAGGCCATACTAAGCATGTCATCTCATGTTGCACAAGAAGTTGAAATTCCATTTTCTTGTCCTGACTGTTTCCTAACTTACAATGAATTTGTTTTAACTTATTTGGGGAATATTGAAAAACTAGTGGATTTGTGCCAGAGACACAATTTAATTTTACAAAATAAAAATTGTCCTGCATGTCAGGGAACCTTCGCAATGGCTTCACGTTTTCCTCAAAGCAGCAGCACATCTTTATCAACCAACAGGTTAAGATAAGCTTCATTAATTTATGGAGTATATTATAATGGTGATAGTATAACGATGTATACAGCAGTACCATCACTTTGGATTTGGTTTGATGGATGTGTTAGATAGTGTCCTTAAGGGGGGTCGCAGGGGGGGCGGAGGCCCCCCCCCCCCCGGTAGGGGTACAGGGCTATTAGGCTAGGTTAGGTGGGTGTATTAGGTTC
Source organism: Palaemon carinicauda (assembly GCF_036898095.1). Classification (NCBI taxonomy): domain Eukaryota; kingdom Metazoa; phylum Arthropoda; class Malacostraca; order Decapoda; family Palaemonidae; genus Palaemon; species Palaemon carinicauda. The sequence goes on from NC_090745.1 coordinate 17,790,271, forward strand.
GGTGGTGCCCTGAAAATCATTGCGGCCTTAAGGGGGGTCTCAGGGGGGGGGGCAGAGGCCCCCCCCCCCCGGTAGGCCTAGGTAGGGGTACAGGCCCCCCAGGGATCGTTGTATTAGGTTCGGTAGTGCCCCGAAAAATCACTTTTCTCATCCTCCCCCCACCCAAAAACCCTGCTTCCCACTGGGGTCCCCCCTAATTGTAGTAGTAGGTTTATGCTTACATTTTGTATGTAAGAGTTAAGGCTTAGTTTCTTTTTTATTCATTTCCTCATGTTTCTATGCACTGTGCAACAATAATCTGGTTGTTTTTTTCCGTTTTCGTCGTTAATACTTGAAAAACGGGTGCGGCCTTCTCCTAGACATTTACCTAATCAAGAATTGTGATTACTCAAAAGTGTCACTATTTGTAAATTGCATATTTTAAGGACACTTTTGAGTAATTAATCCATTTTTAATTAAGTATATTTTGAATATACAGTAAATCAAATGTACGCTGGCATCACGAACTTCTGTTTATGTACGCTGGCATCACGAATTCTGTTTGGTTGACGATGTTGACATGTCAGTTCCAAGTCGTTTAGTGAGGAAACCGAGCTATTTTCTTTTTATAACCCCTTCCCCCCTCTTCAACATATCTTGCTAATTATTGCTTTCCCAAAATTTAAATAACCTCCTAATTACTGTGCAAGAAGGTGAGAACTGCAGGATTACATTATATTGGAGTAAATGGAGAGCGTGGTGTTCTATACTATTACCGTAGTTTTTTCCCTTGGTTATATTAGCCTGTAATACAGTATAATAATACCCTATACCTATATCTATACAGTATATCTATATCCGCCACCCTAAACCCCCGGTTCCCACTAGGTAGCCCCCATTCTCACTAATGATTTGTGGTGAAAATAAAGTTAATTTTTGAAGAAAACAGGAGTGTTCTCATAAGAAAACTATTGGTTATTAGAAATAGTAGCATTGTTTAGAACTGTAATAAAACCGACGATTGGTTAATTGTGTGACTATTAAATACCTACTGTAGCCTACAACTTTTAAGTAAATTTTTATAATAAAACAAAATATACTACGGCTTTAGAAACTGTAATATCGGGCAATTATAGGTGTTTTGAACATTATTGGGAGCCTTTGTATATCAGCGGCCAGTTCCTCATGCGTTAATTAAAAATGGATCTTAACTAACCTAAAATTTCCCCCCTAACCTAACCTTCAAGCCGTGTCCTTACCTGCGACCCCCCTTACACTGCCATAGTCTAAGTTAGCCATAATAATATATACAGACGGCCGCTATCATACATACATCCCCATTATGATAATGATTTATGATGGAAATTCATAGTTATGGAGAGTCGACTACCATTATTGAAAACTGATGGTTTTGTGCTAGATATTGTCATCAATTATGTTTGAAACACATTAGAATATATTGTATACCAGTCTAATTATATGATATATGAATTAACTTTGTGTAAACTTTATTGACTCCGCCAGTCATTATCATAAGTCAGTTATCATAATAAAAAAAGTCACCGTAATCAAAACCTAGTAATAAACGTAGCCATAATCAAAACCGAGTAATAATAAAGTCGCCGTAATCAAAACCGAGTAATAATTAAGTCGCCGTAATCAAAACCGAGTAATAATAAAGTCGCCGTAATCAAAACCGAGTAATAACAAAGTCACCGTAATCAAAACCAAGTAATAATAAAGTCGCCGTAATCAAAACCAAGTAATAATAAAGTCACCATAATCAAAACCAAGTAATAATAAAGTCGCCGTAATCAAAACCAAGTAATAATAAAGTCGCCGTAATCAAAACCAAGTAATAATAAAGTCACCGTAATCAAAACCAAGTAATAATAAAGTCGCCGTAATCAAAACCAAGTAATAATAAAGTCGCCGTAATCAAAACCAAGTAATAATAAAGTCACCGTAATCAAAACCAAGTAATAATAAAGTCGCCGTAATCAAAACCGAGTAATAATAAAGTCACCGTAATCAAAACCAAGTAATAATAAAGTCGCCGTAATCAAAACCGAGTAATAATAAAGTCACCGTAATCAAAACCAAGTAATAATAAAGTCGCCGTAATCAAAACCGAGTAATAATAAAGTCGCCGTAATCAAAACCGAGTAATAACAAAGTCACCGTAATCAAAACCAAGTAATAATAAAGTCGCCGTAATCAAAACCGAGTAATAACAAAGTCACCGTAATCAAAACCGAGTAATAATAAAGTCGCCGTAATCAAAACCGAGTAATAATAAAGTCGCCGTAATCAAAACCGAGTAATAATAAAGTCACCGTAATCAAAACCGAGTAATAATAAAGTCGCCGTAATCAAAACCGAGTAATGATAATGAATTATGGTCAGAACAGTGCAGCTTTTGCTTGCTATGACATTCAAATGCAATGCATAGAAAACGTGACTTGCCATCCAGTTTTTTATGGAGTCGTTTGTAACAGTGTTCTAAATGTTAAAAATACCTCCTTACTTAATTGAGCTAATGATCTACGCTTATTTGATTTTGCTCTACCGTATGTTCACTTTTTTCGGGATTAAACATTATCTCATTGTTCCTATGTACTGGCATGCGGAACTTATTTCACAACACGCCAGTGAGCTAGTGTTTCGGCATTATCAATTACACAAACTTAGAGAATTTAATTACCTTGGTTATTATTACCCTGCAATTCATGGTTATGGGTGTAAATGAATTTACTAGCAATGATTTATTGAAATATGCCAATTAAAATTGTTTTGGGAAAATTGTGTTAATGTAAAATGAAACCTAACTTTATATTGGACTTTAAAGGTTTGAGTCCAATTAATACAGCTATGATGTGTGATAACATATCTCATCCCAATGAGCCCCTATTTGCCAATGATTATATAAAGGCCATCATTATATCCTTGAATATTCATTCTTGCACCGCCTCTAGTAAACTACAAAACCTCGCGTTCCCATCTAACATTGAACAGAGTATCCTAACTTATTGAGGTCTCCATCCCCCTACATCCCTTTTCACTTAAAGGTACCCTGGTTGCTGTTTTTTTTTTTTTTTTTGTTCATTAATATCACAAGTTGAATGTAAACCCAGCAATCCCATCGTCAACATATTGATTTGTTAAATTTTGATTTGTTCCGTAACCGAAATACAAACCACGCTATTTACATTGGGTTTACCTTTTAGCGCAGCTGAAATGACGAGCCAATAGTTTTAACGAGGGTTAATTACCCCCGCGCTAGTTAGCGGGGGGTAGGGGAAGGGTAGCTTGCTACCCCTCCCCCCCACATACCGATGACTTGCTTCACTTCACTTTTGGTTCGGCGGTGATCAGACGTGTCTGTTCATCGTCCTCGTGACAGCCTTTAATTTTTCTGCTTTTTCTTTCTACAGCGTGTGTGTTGGTTGGAAGTTGACCTTCATTATTATTGTTTTACAATGCGTACATGCCCTGGTGTTGCCGGTCGTCCTTGTGGGACCTTTATGTCGGACGAAGCTACGGACCCTCACACCCTTTGCCCTCAATGTCGGGGCCGACGGTGTGACCAGGAGAACATGTGCCGTGAGTGCAGGGAGTGGTCTGCCTCCCAGTGGGAGAGGTTTGGCCGCCGGCGTAAGAAGAAGTCCAGGAGAGACCGTTCTCCTTCGGGGTTTGCCTTGAAGGAGGAAAGTTCTCGGGATTCTTCTTCTGCCGCCCAAACCTCCTCCGAAGCTCCCCCTCGTCCGGCTCCTAAGGAGAGTCGGCCGAGTGGTAGCTCAGGCCCTAGTTCTGTTTCCCGACCTTGGGTGGGGGGAGAGGGCGTCGCCTCCCATAGAGAGGCGGTTCCCCTCCTCCTCCGGGGGAGGTTATTGATAATGCTTTAACTAATGATGATCTTTTGCAGATTTGGTCGTCCCTGGGGCTTAAGGGCTTGCCCTCCAGGGTCGCCTTTATTGACCTTGCCTCGTTGGGGGCCGCTGTTAAGCAGTCGCCGGCGGTAGCAGAGGTAGACCCTCTGTCTATCGTCGATGTCGTGGTGGCAGAGGCCTCCGACGTGGCTGGGCAATCCTCCGCAGGTGCTGTTGAGGATGATGGTGCTGACGGCTCTCCTCCCCCTTCCGTACATCCTTCGAAGGGGGAAGTGAGTCCTTCGGTCTCTGCTGCTGCTCAGCTTCCTTCTAAGGGAAGTGCTTTGACTGAGACTCCCCTTCGGAGGAACGATGGTCCCGATGATCTTCCCAGAGGCCGCCTTTGCCGTAAGGCTCACCGTCCACTACGTCACAAGGGCCTCCCTTCCCCTTACAAGGGGGTTAAGAGGCGCCTTTTTGGATCTTCTTCCTCCGAAGGGGACTCTCCTCGTCAGCCTCAACCTACAGCTCCGTCTCCCTTGGACCTCTCTGCAGACCGTTCACCAACTCCTGCCAGATCTTCACCTTCTGGAGAACTCGTCACCCGACGGGCAAAGGGATTCTTCCCTTCCACGAGCAGTGCTAGCGCACAGGCGCTCTCCTGCTCGTCAGAGCTCTCCTGCTCGTCAGCGCTCTCCTGCTCGTCAGCGCTCTCCTGATCGTCAGTGCTCTCCTGCTCGTCAAGACTCTCCTGTTCGTCGGCGCTCACCTGCTCGTCGGCGCTCTCCTGATGTTCGCCCTCCTTGCCAGCGCTCTCCTGCTCATCAGCTCTCTTCTGAGCGTCAGCGCTCATTTGAGGATCATCGCCCTGCGGTCTCTGACCATTCTACAGTTCCTGCTGAGCTCCCTGCTCGCCATCAGTCTTCTGATCCTGTGGCTACGCAACATCGTTCAACGCGCCTGCGATCTTCCTGTTCCTGCTCGTGAACGCGCCGCGCCACCTGTCCCTTCACAGGATCTCACGCGTCGACCTCCTGCTCGCCAGCATTCACCTGCTCGCCAGCGCTCACTGGCAATTTTAGTATCGCCTATTCGCCAGCGTTCTCCCACGCGTCAACGATCGCCTACGCGCCAGCGTTCACCTGCTCGCCAGCGTTCACCTGCTCGTCAGCGTTCACAGGCGATTTTGGTATCGCCTATTCACCAGCGTTCTACGCGTCAGCGATCACCTGTTTCTCGGCAATCTCCGGACCGCCCGCGTGTGTTACAGCCTGCGCGCCAACGTTCTCCAACGCTTCGTCAGCCGGAGGTTCTGAAGGGACATGGTTCTCCAGCTACTAGCTCGCCATCGCGCGATTGCTCGCCAGCGCATGCTGCTCGCTATCGCTCGCCAACGCGTCACCATGCCACAACGCGCCATCGCCTACCTGCGCGTCAGCGCTCACCAGCTCACCACCGATCGCCTGTTGATCCACATCGCCAGCGGTCTTCCTCACCCACGCGGCAGCGCGTTTCCTTGCCATCGCGTCAACGCTTGCGTTCGCCGCCTCGGACACGCGCTCATTCACCTGCCCACCCTCGCGCCCACTCGCCTGCTCGCCTGCGCGATCATTTGCCTGCGCGACCGCTCGCCTGCGCGGCCGCGTGATTGCTCGCCCGCGCTCCCGCGCGACCATTCGCCCTCGCGCGACCATCGTTCGCGGCGAATTCCGCAGCCGGTGGTAGCAGCAGGAACGCGTGTTCCTAGACAACGCTCGGGATCGCCTCCACCCAAACACAGGTTGGTAGTGCAGGTCAAGGATACTACTGAGGAGAGGTTACTACATCATTCTTCCCCACCTTCTTTTCAGTCAGGTACTGTGGTGTCCAATCCAAAGGATCGCCCGATCCCTTTCCCGATCCTGTTGGAGCAACAGACTTGGTTTGGTCCTCTGGCGCGAGCGTTAGTGAGGGTTATGAAACCAGCACTCGCCGACCAGGGTAACAAACCAACGGCTGTCTCTCCTAGGCTGAAGAGAAAGAGAGGAGTGGACTTCGTGGTGACTTCCCCCAGGGCGAAGTTGGTTCCCAAGAGGTCGGTCGCGAAGGCCCCTTCTCCTGCTCGATTGCTTTCTCCTTCTCCCGTGGACGAGGCCTTTCCGTCCTCAGGTGAGTCCAGTGGGGTGGTAGTCTTCCCCTCGGCACCAAGGGGGGAGACTTCGCTTCATGGAGGAGAATCATCTCGTGAGGAAGGGGCCCCTCGAATCTCTTTCTTGGGATCCTGTATCCCTCCCAGGAGGGAATCCAAGGACTCCAAGACCGTCCCGAAATCCTCTTCAAGGATTCGCCAGGAACCCACGACTACCCGGGGGAATGTCCCTTTTTATTATTATTATTATTATTACTATCCAAGCTACAACCCTAATTGGAAAAGCAAGACGCTATAAGCCCAGGGGCTCCAATAGGGAAAAATAGCCCAGTGAGGAAAGGAAATAAGGAAATAAATAACTGAAGAGAACAAATTAACAATAAATCATTCTAAAAAAAGTAATGTCAAAAGAGATATATCATATATAAACTATTAACAACGTCAACAACAAAAATGTCATATATAAACTATAAAAAGACTCATGTCCGTCTGGTCAACAAAAAAGCATTTGCTCCAACTTTGAACTTTTGAAGTTCTACTGATTCAACAACCCGATTAGGAAGATCATTCCACAACTTGGTAACAGCTGGAATAAAACTTCTAGAGTACTGCGTAGTATTGAGTCTTATGATGGAGAAGGCCTGGCTATTAGAATTAACTGCCTGCCTAGTATTACGAACAGGATAGAATTGTCCAGGGAGATCTGAATGTAAAGGATGGTCAGAGTTATGAAAAATCTTATGCAACATGCATAATGAACTAATTGATCGACGGTGCCAGAGATTAATATCTAGATCAGGAATAAGAAATTTAATAGACCGTAAGTTTCTGTCCAACAAATTAAGATGAGAATCAGCAGCTGAAGACCAGACAGGAGAACAATACTCAAAACAAGGTAGAATAAAAGAATTAAAACACTTCTTCAGAATAGATTGATCACCGAATATCTTAAAAGACTTTCTCAATAAGCCAATTTTTTGTGCAATTGAAGAAGACACAGACCTTATATGTTTCTCAAAAGTAAATTTGCTGTCAAGAATCACGCCTAAAATTTTGAAAGAGTCATACAAATTTAAAGAAACATTATCAATACTGAGATCCGGATGTTGAGGAGCCACCGTCCTTGACCTACTTACAATCATACTTTGAGTTTTGTTAGGATTCAACTTCATACCCCATAATTTGCACCATGCACTAATTTTAGCTAAATCTCTATTAAGGGATTCACCAACCCCAGATCTACATTCAGGTGATGGAATTGATGCAAAGAGAGTAGCATCATCTGCATATGCAACAAGCTTATTTTCTAGGACAAACCACATGTCATGTGTATATAGTATGAAAAGTAATGGGCCAAGAACACTACCCTGTGGAACACGGGATATCACATTCCTATACTCACTATGGTGCCCATCAACAACAACTCTTTGAGATCTACTACTTAAAAAATCAATAATAATGCTAAGAAACGACCCACCCACTCCCAACTGTTTCAGTTTGAAAACAAGGGCCTCATGATTAACACGGTCAAAGGCAGCACTAAAATCAAGGCCAATCATACGAACTTCCCGACCACAATCAAGGGATTTCTGTACTGCATTGGAGATTGTAAGAAGGGCATCACATGCTCCAAGGCCTTTCCGAAAACCAAATTGCAAACTAGGGAATAGATGATTACCTTCAGCAAACCTATTAAGACGTTTTGCCAGAAGACGTTCAAAAACTTTAGATAATATGGGAGTTATGGAAATTGGGCGGTAATCAGTGGGACTTGAGCTACCACAAACACATTTACATAGAGGAGTAACATAGAGCGAACGGCTGAGAGGTGGAGGAAATCCAGCACGGACTCCCTCCTCCATAGGGCCCTTACAACCCGGCCCTATAAGCCTCCAGCCCCGCCACAACAGCAGCAGCAACCTCTTAAGGCTCCAAAGCAGGCACCAGCAGTTAAGAAGGTGGTGTCTAAGCCCCAGCCCTTTCCAGCCAAGGTCAAGAGGGGCAGTAAGTCCTCCAGGGGAGGCAAGACTCCTAGGGCTGGCAGCCGCGGCCGTAAGCCCTAGGAGTGGCAGTCCCCCTGCGTGCCCACCTGTGGGGGGATGCCTTCAGCGTTGCGTCCGTAGGTGGCAGCAACACGGGGCCGATGCTTGGACGGTCTCAGTGATCGGCCAAGGCTATCGCGTCCCGTTCACAACATCTCAACCTCCCCTGACAGCGAATCCAGTGTCGTTGAGCTCCTATGCCACGGGATCGGCAAAGGGGCTGGCCCTTCAGGCCAAAGTCGAGACCATGCTCGAGAAGGGTGCTCTCCAGGAGGTCGTCGACGGCTCCCCAGGCTTCTTCAGTCGACTCTTTCTTGTAAAGAAGGCTACTGGAGGCTGGAGACCCGTCATCGACCTCTCAGCTCTGAACGGGTTTGTCAAGCAAACCCGGTTCAGCATGGAGACAGTGGACACGGTCAGACTTGCGGTGAGACCACAAGACTTCATATGCACACTGGATCTAAAGGACGCGTACTTCCAGATCCCAATCCATCCGTCTTCCAGGAAGTACCTGAGATTTTGCCTAGACGACAAGATCTACCAGTTCAAGGTGCTGTGTTTCGGTCTCTCCACAGCTCCTCAGGTGTTCACCAGAGTGTTCACCCTGATTTCATCTTGGGCGCACAGGAACGGCATTCGTCTCCTTCGTTATCTGGACGATTGGCTGATCCTAGCAGACTCGGAGTCGACCCTTCTTCGGCACCGAGACAGGCTTCTGGATCTTTGCCAGGATCTGGGGATCGTGGTAAACCTCGAGAAGTTCTCTCTGCAGCCGTCCCAACGACTGGTTTATCTAGGCATGCTAATAGACACCAATCTCCACAAAGCCTTTCCATCAGACGACCGGATAGCAAGACTGAGGAGGGTGGCGGAACCCTTCCTCAGGCGAGAAGAACTCCCCGCCCAATCGTGGTTGCGTCTCTTAGGTCACCTATCCTCCCTGGCTCGTCTGGTTCCAAACGGCCGCCTCAGGATGAGATCCCTTCAATGGCGGCTCAAGTCCCAGTGGAATCAAGGATCCGATTCCCCGGACATTCTGATCCCAATGGGGTCTCTGGAACGGACAGTTGCGGTGGTGGCTGGTCGACGAGAACCTGCGGAAGGGAGTGAGTCTTCTTGTCCTCCCCCCGGAATTGACTCTGTTTTCGGACGCGTCAAAAGAAGGGTGGGGGGCGCATGTTCTGAACCAGAGGGCCTCAGGCCTTTGGTCAGAATCAGAAAAGTGCCTACACATCAACCTGCTAGAATTGAAGGCCGTCTTTCTGGCTCTTCAGCAGTTCCAACGGTCCCTGGCGGGTCACTCCGTGGTGGTGATGAGCGACAACACCACGGTAGTGGCTTATATCAACAAGCAGGGAGGCACTTTTTCGCAGCAGCTATCCCATCTTGCAGTAGAGACTCTGAGGTGTACCGAAACCCGCTCGATAACACTATCAGCTCGCTTCATTCCTGGCAAGAGGAATGTGCTCGCCGACAGTCTGAGCAGGGCCTCGCAGATAGTGAGTACCGAGTGGTCTTTGGATCCTCAGATAGCCAACAAAGTCCTGACTTTGTGGGGTTCCCCGACTGTGGACTTGTTCGCGACAGCTTTGAACTTCAAGCTGCCCCTGTACTGCTCCCCAGTCCCGGACCCCAAGGCACTCTGGCAAGATGCTTTCCAGCAACGGTGGGACAACATCGACGTGTACGCCTTCCCACCGTTCTGTCTGATGAGAAGGGTGCTCAACAGGACCAGACTATCGGTCAACTGTTCGATGACTCTGGTAGCTCCGCTATGGCATCACGCGGAATGGTTTCCGGACCTTCTGCAGCTCCTGACGGAGCTCCCGAGGGAGCTTCCTCCACGACACGAGCTTCTCAGACAACCCCACTCCGGCGTCCATCACAGGGCCGTAGCCTCGCTTCGGCTTCACGCCTGGAGACGATCCAGCGTCTCCTCGCGGAGAGAGGCTTTTCGCAACAGGTTGCGGAGAGAATGTCTCGGCACCTGCGAAGGTCCTCTGAGGGAGTCTACCAAGCAAAGTGGAGAGTCTTTTGTGGTTGGTGTCGTGGAAGGGGTATCTCTCCACTCGATGCCACTATTCCAGCAATAGTGGACTTCCTCGTTTATCTGCGGGAAGAAATGCGCCTTTCTGTCTCGGCAGTGAAAGGCTATCGCTCAGCCTTAAGCTTGGCCTTCAGACTGAAGGGCGTGGATATTTCTTCATCGCTAGAACTCTCTTTACTCATACGTAGCTATGAGCTTACCTGCCCCCAGTCGGAAGTGAGACCTCCTCCTTGGAACGTGGTTCGAGTCCTCAGGTCTCTTAAGAGACCTCCCTTCGAGCCATTACGCCAGGCCTCCGATCGCCACCTGTCTTGGAAGACGGCTTTCCTACTCGCTTTGGCTTCGGCCAAGCGGGTTAGTGAACTTCATGGTTTCTCGTACGACATCGCCCATTCAAGGGGATGGGGGGAGGGTAACGTTCAGGTTCGTCCCTGAGTTTGTTGCCAAGACTCAGAATCCTGGAGTGCCGGATCCTCGGTTCGACTCTTTCAGGATCGCGAGTCTCCGTTCTGTAACAAGCGACCCAGACCAGCTGCTACTATGTCCAGTGAGGTGTCTGAGGCACTACTTGAAGAGAACGGCTGCAGTCCGTCCTCAAGTGCGAGCTTTGTTTGTGAGCACAGGCAGGACTAAGAGGAGGGTCACCATGAACACCATCTCAGCTTGGATTCGAAGGGTTATCCACCATGCCTTGAATCCTGACCCTCCTCCGTCACGTCGCCCTCGGGCCCACGATGTCAGGGGTACAGTGAACCCTCGCTACTTCGCGGTTCGACCATCGCGGATTCACCACTTCGCGGATTTTTTCCATAACCCATATATATACAGTAATATATATATATATATATATATGTATGCATGTATTTATGTATATATGTTTGTATGTATATATGTAGGTATGTATATGTGTAGGTATGTATATGTGTATACATATATGATATATATATATATATATATATATATATATATATATATATATATATATATATATATATATATATATATATATATATATATATATATATATATATATATATATATATATATATACATATATATATATATAATACATATATATATATATATATACATATATATATATACATATATATATATATACATATACATATAATATACATATACATATACATATACATATACATATACATATACATATACATATATATACATATATATACATATATATACATATATATACATATATATACATATATATATATATATATATATATATATATATATATATATATATACATATATATACATATATATATATACATATATATACATATATATATATATATATATATATATATTATATATACATATATATACATATATATATATATATATATATATATATATATATATACATATATATATATATATATATATATATATATATATACATATATATATATATATATATATATATATATATATATATATATATATATATACATATATATATATATATATATATATATATATATATATATATATATATATATATATATATATATATATATATATATATATATATATATATATATATATATATATACATATATATACATATATATATATATATATATATATATACATATATATATACATATATATATATATATATATATATATATATATATATATATATATATATATATATATACATATATATATATACATATATATATATATATATATATATATATATATATATATATATATATATATATATATATATATATATATATATACATATATATATATATACATATATATATATATATATATATATATATACATATATATATATACATATATATATATATATATATATATATATATATATATATATATATATATATATACATATATATATATATATATATACATATATATATATATATATATATATACATATATATATATATATATATATATATATATATATACATATATATATATATATATACATATATATATATATATATATACATATATATATATATATACATATATATATATATATATACATATATATATATATATATATATCTAAAGTAGGAAGATGTGATGTAGTTCTAAGGGAATAGTATGGGAAATATGTCTGGGTAATAAGCAAAGCTCTACCTCCAGTTTGTTTCTTCATTATGATCAGAGATAAATGTAAACAAAACATTGGTTGCCATTTTTTAACGTGCTTTTTAGCGTGTTTAGGAAACGCATGATATAAAATTGCCTTTAATATTTGTGCCTGTTTTAGTTTAGGGTACTGTAGTACATGCATTAAGTGTTCTGTACATTAAAGGGTAGTTTGTTAACAGTACTACATACAAGGGAAGGTTTTAAAAGTCTGAATATACATGTTGAATAAATAGGTAAATATGGTGTCACTACTTCGCGGATTTTCACCTATCGCGGCCGCGTCTGGAACCTATCGACCGCGATAAACGAGGGTTCACTGTATTGCTACATCCCTGGCCTTCAAGAGAAACTTCTCTGTGACGCAGGTACTTCAAGCTGGGGTCTGGAAGCGTCAAACGACCTTCACAGCCCACTACCTGCAAGACGTGACCCACAGGAGCCTCGATACGTTTTCTATCGGCCCTGTGGTGGCTGCACAACAGCTGGTCTAACCTCAGGCATCTTTTTGGACAAGTAGCAGTAGGTTGAGGGCGTTGTTACCCGGTCTTAGTCTGCGTGAATGAAAGAGTATGTCTGACCCTTACTTCTTTCTTCATTCTCCCTTCTCTTGGGGAAGCAGCATCCTGGTCCTCGCATAGCTGACCTCGACCTCTGCAGGTAACCCATGCTTCTTTGTGCTCCTAGTATTAAGCTTAATACTGTTGCGTCTCCCATACCCTGACGAGGTGGTATTGGGAACGTCCTATCCTAGAATTCCTATCTGAAGGTCTCAAGGTCAACTTCATAGGACGAGTCACACTTTCCTCGACACACTGCTTATGTAGGCCACACGTTCCTAGCGATGCTAGGAACTTGTGAGGTACAGGGGCTCCCTTTCTCTAGTGCTGCTCACTGAGGGATCGAGCCCCCGGGCAAGCCGAAGTCAGTAAGGCTGGGGACTTTCCACCCTTCCTAAGGGGTAAGTCACCCAATGTAAATAGCGTGGTTTGTATTTTGGTTACGGAACAAATGACAAATTCGAAGATAATTTGTATTTTTCCTAACCATACAAACCTTAGCTATTTACACACATGTGCCCGCCATCCCTGACCCCCAAGTCAAGTCCTACCTCTAAGTGAAGTGAAGCAAGTCACCGGTGTGTGGGGGGGGAGGGGTAGCAAGCTACCCTTCCCCTACCCCCCGCTAACTAGCGCGGAGGTAATTAACCCTCGTTAAAACTATTAGCTCGTCATTTCAGCTGCGCTTAAAGGTAAACCCAATGTAAATAGCTAAGGTTTGTATGGTTAGGAAAAATACAAATTATCTTCGAATTTGTCATATTACCGGTATTTGAGTTCTGATAAATAACTTCCATTTTAGAGTGATGACCTCCTTAGAAGTTTGTTACCTAATGATATTTTAAGGCATATTAGCTCATATGAGGAAAGAATTATGAAGAGGCTAGCCTGTAATGCAAACAACAAAATGTATTATCTCTAGGTTAGTACAATTGAATGTATAATTTTTTTCTTTAAACTAATATAGTGTGTTTCATACTAAATTCTATAGACATTGACCAATCATAGCTTAGCTAGCATAATTTACCTAATGACAAATTGGAAATAGCCGAGAAAATAAAATACTGAATAAATTATGAAATAATGAGAAAAATTCAACGAATAAAATACTGTAGGTTGATAAAGAAAATGGATGAAGTTTAGTATTGGGGAAAAGAAGGTTTCTCTGCTAATACTGTACTTGAGCAATTTAAGAATAAAGTCTTTGTTGATGGTGAAGATAAGGAATATGCTTGAATATTTTTCAATTATTTTGATAGATGTATTGAAAATATTTACCATAATATTGTATCTTCTAACAACAGAATAGAGAGTACATCTTTTGTAATTGTAAAACGATGTTTCTTTTATTTAAAGATAAAAGATACGTAACCACTGGTAGTGTCGTGATTTAAAAAAAAAAAAAACGCGTACCACTGATTTGTCTATTGACAAGCATAAAACAAAGTGATCGTAATTTAATTATTCGTCATAATGTACTTGTCAGAAGGTAAGAAATGTGTAAATCACAATATTCTGTTATACTTAACAGAAATATATTGTGCATGACAATTTAGTAGTAATGTTACCCAAAATATTTATAATGCTTCTGAATATAGCAAGGATGCTTATAAGGATGCAGCATAACCTAACCATTCCATGTATGCAAGTATAAGATAAAAATTACAGGGCAGTGTTTTAGCCTAACCCAATGTGCAGGGTTCTCACCTGATGGCAGCCTTTTACTCCTCTAGACCCGTCTTGACCTCACCTAGTATGCTATAAATTACCTAGATTGTTACAAAGGTGCCTCCGAATTTGATCAGCGGCCTGTATAGACAGGATTTAATTTGGTCTGGGTTTGTCATAGCTTAACCTATCCTAATCTAGGTTTGTTCCTACACATTTACGAAACATTATCATTCACATAGGAGACCAATAACAGTGAAGCTGGGAATATAGAAGTATTTCTGTATGAGTGGCTGTTCATAACTTGAGTTCAACAATAAGATATCCAAGGAAAGAATGATCATTTGTTAAAGATAATAGTTGTGGCCTGGGAAGTGTAGTTCTCTTTTGGATGGAGTAAAGCTCTTATCTGAGGAGGACTTAAAGAAGTTACAAAAATATGTTCTGGATAATAAAGAGTTGGCGAGTCTCTTGGCTCCTACCTCTTTCTCCATGTCCTCCCTCAACTAATTGGTCCAAAGTCAGTTTCTCAACCCCGGTGGCTCCTCCTTATCCCCCTACACATACAGGATAGAATCGAATCCGCTTCAACGCCGGGTAGGACACTAAATCTACCACAAAGGTGTCATGATCATACGCCATCCGAAAACAGGGAGGAGCAAGGAGTGATACCAGAGCGATCACTGAAATATTGGAATCATCCTCCTAAGGGGACCAAAAGACCTCGTTCGTGTGGCGTGACCCACATACTTCCCTCAGCCTCAGGCACTTAGTCAGCTGACTTTTTACACACTGCTGGTCAGAAGAGAAATGAGCTGCTGCCCTTAGTTTTCCCCTTTTGGACGATTATTCCTGGAAGACCAATTGATAGGAGTTTTATAAGTCGTAAGTCACTCTTACCATTTCGCTCCCCATGGTAGAAACAGTGGTGTCCAAATTTTCACCGAGGATGGCGAAAGAGACAGTAAGATTTCACATAACTTTATTTTCTCTGCAGCAGTTCATGATCATCTTTAGTAATGACATCACATAAGCTCTGCTCATGATTTCTAATTGTTTAACGGTTTATGCCCTCTTGCGATAGCTCCACCTCACCAGTTCGTGTTCTTATTAATGCTATACCTCTACAGTACTAGTCATAATACGCCCTTAAGAGAGCACTGTTACACATGTGAGTGATCAATTGCACATCATCTTGTCCACTCACAATCAATGGTGGGGGGATGCCTGCAATGCCACTGGCAGAGGTAGCTGCAGCACAGGACCGATCTTTGGACAACCTCCGTGATTCATTTAGGGTATCACATCCCGTTCATTCAATCTCTCCCTCCATTGACTCAGGATCCAGTTCCAATGAGCTCTTACGCAAAGGGATCTGCAAAGGAGCTGGCCCTTTGGCCCAAAGTCCCGACCATGTTGTAGAAGGGCGCTCTCCAAGAGGTCCTTGACGGCTCTCCAGGCTTCTTCAGTTGACTTTTTCTCGTGAAAAAGGTGTCTAGAGGCTGGAGACGTAGTCATTGATCTCTCAGCTCTGAACAGGTTTGTTTTTCAGACTTCATTCAGGGTGGAGACAGCAGACACGGTCGCACAAGCGATAAGACCTCAGGACTTCTTTTGCACGCTGTATCTCAAGGACGCATACTTCCAGGTCCTAGTCCATCCATCTTCAAGGAATTATCTCCGGATCATACAGAACAGGCAATCTAGTTCAAGGTACTGTGCTTTGGTATTTCCACAGCACCCCAGGTATTCACGAGGGTGTTCGCCCTAGTTTCATCTTGCGCTCACAAGATCGGCATTCGTCCGCCAAGATACCTCAATGATTGGCTGATTCTAGCAGACTTGATGGTGATCCTTCTTCAGCACTGAGACAGACTCCTCGAGTTTTGTCAGGATCTTGGGATCGTGATAAGCCTTGAGAAGTCATCCTTGCTCCCCTCTCAGAACTGGTATACTTGGGTATGATTATAGACACTAAAATTCAGAAAGTATTTCTATCAGACAAAAGAGTACACAGGCAGTGGGAGGTAGCAAGCCCCTTTCTTGGGTTACCTAGCATCCCTGGTCTGTCTAATTACTAGTACCCAACGGCCACCTCAGGATTTGATTTCTTCAGTGGTGGCTGAAATTCAGGTGGAGTCAGCACACCGGATCTCTGGATAGATTGGTCCCCATGGGACTAGAGCAGCTAACAGATCTACAGTGGTGGGTGATAGACAAGAACCTCTGCAGAAGGACAGACCTTCTCGTCCCTCCTTCGGAATTGATGCTCTACACAGATGCATCAAATGAAGGGTGGGAGCCCCACATTCTGCACCACACGGCCTTAGGGCCATGGTCCCAGTCCGAAAGGTACTAGCACATAAATCTCATAGAGATGAGGGCACCCTTTCTAATCTTCCAGCAGTTCCTGGCAGGTTGCTCTGTGGTGCTGATGAGTGATAACACCACAGTAAGGGCTTACGTAAACAAACAAGGCCATACCTTTTTGCAGCCCCTATGCCATCTAGCAGTCGAGATGTTAAGAAGGAAAGAAGAAAATTTGCTGTCCCTATCAGCTTGCTTCATTCCAGGCAAGGGAATCTGCTTGCAGACAATCTGAGCAGAGCAACTCATATACAGTAGTGGGCTACTAATGGTCTTTTGAATTATCTGATAGCCAACAAAGTCCTGACTTTCTGGGATTATCCAACTTCTGCTGCTCCTGACAAAACTCCTGCGAGAATTTCTTCCACAACAAGATCTACTCGGACAACCACACATGAACATCTACCACAGTGCTGTAGCTTCTCATCATCGTCCCGCCTGGAGACTATCCAGCATCTCTTCTCACAGAGAGGCTTTTCGTAACATGTTGCGAGAAGGCTGTCTGGATACTTACGAAGAACCTTGGTATCAGTCTACCAGGCTGAGTGGACTGTCTTCCGTGGTTGGTGTCGTGGAAGGGGTATCTTGTATACCTTCGGGAGGGAAAGCTTCTTTCGGTCTCGGCGGTGAAAGGCTTCTGCTCAGCCTTAAGTCTTGCCTTCAGACAGAAGGGAATTGATCTTTCCTCTTTGTTGGAGTTTCTCTCCTCATAGATAGTTATGAGCTAACTTGCACGTTGTCAGTAGTTAGACCTCATCCTTGGAATGTGTTTCGCGTCCTACAGTCTCTGAGGGTGCTCCCTATGAACCATTACGCCAGGCAACAGATCACTTCCTCACTTTGAAGATGGTATTTCTACTCGCATTGGCTTTGGCAAAGAGAGTTGGTGAACTTCATGGTCTATCTTACGACATCGCCCATTCTAGGGGATCGGGAAGGTAACACTCGGCTTCATCTTTGAGTTTATCGCCAAGACTCAAAATCCGAGAGTAGTGAATAATAGATTCGTGCTCCTTTGGATTGGGAGTCTTTGTTCTGTAACAGATGATCCAGATCAACTGTTACTTTGCCCAGTGCGGAGGTTGAGGTACCTGTATTACCCTCAACACACTGCTGCAGCTCGCCCCAAAGTGTCGGCGCTCTTCGTCAGCTGTATGGGGAATGTCAAGAGATGGGTCACAAAGAACACCATTTTAGCTTTCGCAGGGTCATTGACCATGTAGTGAATCCTGACCCTCCTGCTGCTCTGCAACCTAGAGCTCATGACGTCAGGGTCATAAGTACGTCCCTGGCATTCAAACGCAACTACTCCGTGATGCATGTGGAAGCGTCAAACGACTTTCACTGCCCACTACTTGCAAGACATGACCAACAGGAGAATGGAGACTTTCTCCATTGATCCTGTGGTGACTGCACAAGTGATTTAGTATGCCTCAGGCTCCTTGATGGACAAGTAGCAGATGGTCAAGGGCATAGGTTACCCAGAATTAGTCTGGGATAAATGTTTGAGAATGACTGGCTCTTTTTTTCATCTTCCCCACTCTTGGAGAACAGCACCATGAGTTCTCTACACTGGCCTGACCTATCTGAAAGTAATAACCCTTTCCCTTGTGTACCCTAGTATAAATTTAATACTTGTCTACGTCCCTGATACTCCCCGCAAGGTGGGTGTTGGGAAATGTCTATGTTTGATGTCAACATTCCTACTGTATCTCGGAAATGTCTTACCTAGACGGTCACATTGCTTGTCACATATTCGCAGGCTGCTCAAGCCGCTATTTGTGCGTTGCACAAAGTTTTAGCGAGGTGTCAGGGTTTCTCTCGGTTACAGGTCAAGCCTGTACGGGAAGACCCCCGGTCAGTGGCCAAGCCGGTGGTTGGACTTCCACCCTCCTAATGGGTGAGTCATACCTAATGAATAGCGTATGGTTTGTAGTAGTGTCGAAACAAATGACAAATTTGAAAGTAATTTGCATTTTTCCTAATGATACAAACCTGGAGCTTTTTATACAAATTGTCCCGCCATCACCTCTCCCCCATAGTAAGTCCTGCCTACAATCAAATGTGGCTCGAATACACTGGTTTGTGAGTGAGTGGGGTAGCTGGCAATCCCCACTAAATAGCAGGTTGGGTAGTTGCCACTTCACTTAAATGTTTTAATGGCTAGTCTTCCAGCTGTGCTGAAAGATAATCCCTAATAAATAACTCCAAGTTTGCAATGTTGGGAAAAATACAAATTACTTTCAAATTTGTCATATTTACAATAATGTAGTTATTTCCTAGATTGGGGAGTTCTTGACTGCACACCTTAAAAGGATTGTTGAAAGACAGTATGTGTTGAGGGGATTCTGCATGAATGAAATGTATGAATATCTTATTTTAAATGTTTTACCTTTTCAGATTGAACAGCATGCAAGGTCACAACAAATCGACAAAGAAATACAAAAAGACAGACAGCGATACAGACGGCAGGTACTGTAGTTATTTTTCTTTTCTCAGCACTGAAGAATTTCAAGTTGATTCAATGATGTAGTTCCTTAAGGTGATGAAATGCCCTTTTTTTCATAGTAATTGGACTCTTGTAATGAAAAATATTCATTTTGATAAATAATTTCCATTTAATATGAGTAGAAGAGAATGTTCAGAAAATTGTTGGATGCATTAACCCTGTTATATATATTGATTTGCTGTTTACAGAGGCCTGTAGAATTCTGTTGATACTTTGTGATGTAGAAGTAAACAGTTGTAGATGGTTGTAACAAGAACTCTAATTGATATATAAAAGTTGAAGAATTGATAAAATAGTAAACTGATTTTTTTTACTAGAGTTGAAAGTTAGGATTTTAATTGTTTTATCATTCTCATTATAGTTGGTAGAATACCAGTGTTTTGTTTCATTTTAGGTGTGATGTTATGGTAAGAGTCGATGGAATTGTTTGAAGGGTAAGGGCACTGAAGCAGTTACAATAATCAAATAAAAAAAAAAAATGAGTCCCTTAACCCTTCTCTCTCTCTCTCTCTCATTACTAAGTATTGCCTAAATTAGTTTGAGATGTATATAGGAATTCTTTGTAACTCTTGCTTGATTCTAAATATTAATGCAGTTTGAATGTATTTCTTTACAATGCGTATTTTACATATATATTTTAAACAGTTCAGCTGAAAGACTAATCCATTTTCTTTGTAGTTCATAGAAATTGGGAAATGAAGTTTTCCAGTAAACCAATGTACTGTATTGAACATTGCATCCAGTACTTTTTTTTACTGCTCCCCTTCCTATGTTTATCGCCAGCATTTATAATTACCCACTAATATTAAACCAATAGTAGCCCGTAAGCATACTTAGAGGTAAATTCTGAAGCATCTTTTGTTAATTATGAGCTAGGCATCCTTTTCAGTAGGAAGAAGGTTAATTACACCACTAAACTTCTCCCATGAACCAGCATTTGAATATGCTTAATTTTTTTTTTTTTCTAAATCAATGTTTGCTGCTCCTTTCATTAAGAGCAATAAGAATAAAGCCATTTTATTGTTTGTTTTTTTAAATTGTGTTGTGAACTTGACACTAAAGATAAAAAATCAAGATAGAAAAAAAGTGAGAATTCCTCCCTCTTGAGTTTGAATGGCCATGAGAAATCTTGTCCCCATATTTTGCTTGTACAATACAGTAATGATTTAGTTTAAAAAAAAAAAAAGCTTATTGGATAAATTACTGTTAAGGTTTGTGTTTTTTTTTTTTTCAACTACTTCCATGAATCTTACCTAAGAATTCTAAGCTATTTAGAAGTAACAGCTTCATAGCCTTCTGTTTAGCATAAGTTGTGCTGGAATCTTGAATTGGTTATGAAATGATCAAGAAGCTCATCATCAAGACCACACAATAAATTATCACGAAAAAGATGACTATGAAAGCTATGTTTCTATTTATGTTTGTCTGTGACCAGCAGATTCGGTGAATTACAAGCTTTATTTAATGAAGTGGTTTTTACGAAGGGAAAACTTAATTTTGGGGTGTTGCTGTGTTGTCTCCAAGGACTTTCCTGTAAAAGGCTAGAACAGGAAGCCAATACAACACAATTACCAAAGAAATATTGTCTCCCCTGCTGTAAGGTCAGTATATCAATGTGCAAAGCACGAGCTCAGTGTGTACAGTATAGGGGAGTCTTGCAAGTTTGGGTGCTATTGAACCAGTCACAACACCTCCAATACTGTAATGGTCGGGTTATTGGTGACATGTCATCACCAGAAGCCATTACTACTGCTGGAGACAATGCTACCTGTGCTCAGCTGCTAGTTTCCAACTCAGAGTGACAATCCATTGACCCACTCCCTTAGAGAAGGCTAGGAAAGAGGAAGGGGCTTGGAGACCACACAGCACCTCCCATTAGTAGATTTTTCCTTCAATGTGTGTGGAGGAGGTATTGAGACCCTCTTCTATCCGCTGTTCCGTCTTGCATGGGGGTGCTCTCTATTGTGCCTTCACAAAGTGCCTAGGTCCAAACTCACCTACTGCATGGAGTGCTCTCCTTCCTAATGGGAGGAGGAGAAGGACAGTGGGAGACTTGCTCTCCTTCTCTTTCAGGAGAAGACAAATCCTGTGCGTCAGGGTGAGGAGTGCTGTCGTTCCCTCTCTATCTCTCAGGCCCCTTGTTCTGTGCCCTTCCTGGGAGAGTGCGAGAGTAGCCTGGCCTGGCTCGCTATTCTGGCCCCGTATAACAATTGAAGAATGGTTGGCATAAGTACTCATGGTGACTATGCGCGCAATGACGGAGAGACTTTATACTCCTTTCTCTTGTGCTTATTCTTTAGAAGAGTACGATTAATCACACAGCCAATCTGGTTAACCTAAGAAACTCAGATTGCATCCATCTTACATGCCAAAGTATTTAGAATAAAATAATATAACAAAATAAATTTCTAAAAAATTTTTTTATGATCAATTCATGATGAATAGAGATGTATTCAAAGAAAAAGTACATGAAAAAACCATGCTTTTATGTTATATAGAGTAAAATACATTAAAAAAGAAGAAAATTTAAGAAAAATTTAATCTGTAATCAGTAGTAAAACAAATAAACATGGAAATGTAGGTTATAATAAATTGTGCATGTGTATATGGTGGTGACAAATCTCGTATGCTGCTACTGGTAGGGATCCGCTGCCTCGTAGTAAAGGAGTTAAGGGGGACTTTATGCTGTCACTGGACTTTGAGCCATAAGATCCCCTTAGCTGGAAGTATCTGTGGTTCAACTTAAGGAAGGCATTCTTCTGGACCCTGTACTTCGAACTCTTGACAGCTACGCAGGTTCTCCCAAGTGTTTTCTCCTTGATGTTAGGCAATAAGACTCCTGCATTACTTAGACAACTGGCTACTCCTTACTCAAGGGAAGCCTTGGTTTGTCAAAGGAACGAACTTCTGCGTTTTGCTGCGACTTTACTATAAATCATCCTGAATTCAGAGCAGTCACAACTGCTCCCCAATGGTGTATCTAGGTGTGAGGTTGGATTTGGTGGGAGTGAAGGTATTCTTCTTAGACAGCAAGGTAACACAAGATGGTAAAAGCTATCCCTCAAGCTCCCAGCCCTTCCAGCCAAGAAGTGCCAAGGGCTTCTTGGGCACCTCTCATCTCTATGGGATAGGTCCCCCCACGAGTGGCTACATCAGATAACATTGCAATGATGCCTAAAAACCCAATAATCAGGAGTGAGGGACTTGTCACACAAACTGATAATGATTGATCAAGAGAGCAGGACAGCCCTAGCATAGTAGTGAACATTAAACATCTGAGGAAAACTCCCAAAAAGGCACCCCCTTAGAATTCCCCCTCCGGAGATGATCCTGTTTGAGCATACCCCTAAGGAGGGATGGAGCACACATCTGAGGACCAACATGCACGATGTATGATTATAGAAGGAGGGAAAAGCTGCATGTCAACAAGCTGGAGTTGATGGCAGCCCTTCAAGTCCTAGAGGCCTTCACCTCTCATCTTTGAGGCTACTCAGTCACGTTAATCAGTAATAACACTGCAGTCGTCACATATGTCCACAAACAGATAGGATAGCATCCTATCCACTGTTTGACCTGGCAGCAAAGGCATACATGTGGGCCTTGGACAATGTGGTAGGCCTGAGAACAAAGTTCATTCTTGGGAAACAGAACAAGTTATTACCGTGTGGAGTTCAGCCTCCTGGACCTAAACAGAATAAACTACAAGATTGTCTCAGCAGACGGAAAAAGTCTTACTTGTTCCAGTATGCAATGTTCCTCGAAATAAATTCACTTGTATCATTTCCTTGTCAGGTAAACAAATGCAGAAAAAATACCGAACAAACCGAGCCCGAGAGGGCGAGTGGTTTGGTCAAGAGTGGTCTTTTCATCCTCAATTGGCAAAGACAGTTATAATTTTATGGAGTTTCCCAACCATTGACCAGCCTAAACCATAAACTTCCATTTTATTGCTCACCAATCCCGGGTCTAGTGGGGCTCATCGAGGACTTGTTTCAGCACCTCTGGAACAGGATGGCTTTGTACGCCTTCCCTCCGTTTTGCCTGATAAGAAGAGTCCTTAACAGGGTCCTAGTCACACCAAACCTCTGGTTAGTAGGTTGTTGGTAGTATGTTGGCCAGGACACCAGCCACCCATTTGAGATACTACTGCTAGAGAGTTATTTGGTCCTTTGTTTGGCCGGACAGTACTGCATTGGATCCCTCTCTCTAGTTACTGTTCATTTTTCCTTTGCCTGCGCATACACCGAATAGTCTGGCATATTCTTTCTACATTCTCCCTGTTCGCATATACCCAAAATCACTTGATACTCTAAACAATTCTTCGCTTAAGGAGTTAACTACTGCACTGTAATTGTTGTGGCTAATTTCTTCTTGCAAGGGTAGAAGAGATGCTTTAGCTATGTTAAGCGTCCCTTCTAGGAGGAGGACTCTCCAAAATCAAATCATTGTTCTTTAGTCTTGGATAGTGCCATAGCCTGTGTACCATGGTCTTGCACTATCTTGGGGTAGAGTTCTCTTGCTTGAGGGTACACTCGGGCATACCATTTTCTCATTTCTTTCTTCTTTTTTTCCCAAAAGTTAATAGTTTATGTGTGAAAGATCTATTGTAAAGTTGTTACTGTTCTTAAAATATTTTTGTTTATCACTTCTTTTGTAGTTTATTTATTTCCTTTCTTCATTGGGCTATTTTTCCCTGTTGAAGCCCTTACACCAAGGTGGCCCTGCATGAAGTGGTACCCAGTCCTAGTCCCCTTCCATGTGGAAGATCCTTGAGAACTACCAGGTGAGGCCAGCCCCACATGCTAAGATACCACATCGCACTATCATCCCTGTTTCTCTATGGGTGGAGACCATCCATTTCTTCCTTGGAAAGAACAGGTTTTCGAACAGGGCTGCGAGAGAGATGTCGGCATAGCTCAGAAAATCCTTCACAGCTCTACCAAGAAAAATTTGCAGTTTTCTGTACTTAGTATTGGAGGAAGGACATCTCTCATATCTCAGCTTTTGTGTGTGATAGCTGACTTCCTGGTTTTCCTCTGATTACTCAAACAGTTGTCAGTGGCTGCAGTAAAGGACTACCAGGCAGTATTAGGCCAGACCTTCTGACTCAAAGGTCTTGACATGGGAACCTCCAGGGAGATCTCTATACTCATTAGGAGTTTTGAGTCATTGTGTCTACCCAGGTATATCTTCTGGAATATGACAGCAGGAAGGTCTTAGGATCCCTCAAAAAGGCCCCATTTGAACCTCTTTCGACAGGGACCTAATCGTCAAGGCAGTTTTTCTCCTGGCACTGGCATCGTTTAAGAAAGTTGGTGAGATCCACGATATCTCCTACCAGGTCTCGCACGTGGTGCGAGGGAAAGAGATGACATTCAAGTTTGAGCCGAAATTCGTAGCAAAGACTCAGAACCCGGCAGTTCTAGACGAGCCAGAAGATCTCTCTCCCATCACGACCATCAAGAAGTACCTGAAATAGACTGTAAACTGCTGACCAGCTATTCAGAACTTGTTTGTTGCCATAAGTTGGGTAAAGAAGGTCTGTAGAATCACCATCTCTTTTTGGCTATGGAATATGATCAGGAGGACATACGAGAGCAGGGGTAATGCAACCCAGCTGCTATTAAGGCTCACAAAGTATGAGTGGTGGAGACAACTATGGTCTTCAGGGAAAATTCTTTGTATGACAAGGGCTGAAGACAGGAGTATGTAAGAGACAGTCGACCTTCACAGCGCACTACTATCGATAAGTTACATACAGGTCTTTGGACACCTCCTAGGGGCTGGTTGTAGCAGCACAACAAGTGATTTAGGTCCTGGGTCAGATGCATCTGAATCTGAACAAAGTGTGAAAGCATGTAAATGGCAAATACTGTACATACTTTACTTCCCCCCTTTCTCTCCTCCTATCAATGACGCATGGTCCTTCACCCAAGCAAGAAGCAGTATACCATCTGAGACTACGGAGAAATAGTGGTGTATGGTACATGAAACACGATCTTCTCCTTGGAAAGAGTGAGAAGGTTAGGCCTATTCAGATGAACCCTGTTAGTTTCATTTAGCCTTCCAAAAACCCAAGGATTCCCCCTTATCAAGGGTAGCTTGTGCGGAACTACATCTGGTTCTCACCTCCCTTGTATACTGTAGAACTGAGAATAGATGCTGAGAGAATGGGCTAGTCATAAAGGTTTCTCTAGGTCAGATTAGGTAGGGTTTCCCCCCTCGTATCTGTGATTAACTATTTAAAGAACAAGGGTTTTATATTTGTGTCTGTGATTAACTATTTAAAGAACAAGGGTTTTATATTTGTGTCTGAAGAAATCGCAAATTTTAATTACTGTACTGGAAATTGTATTTTTCCTAATTATACAATTTTTCCTAATTATACAAACCTGAGTCTTTTAAAGTTTTACTTCCCACCTCACCACCCTGCAAACCATATAGCTCTGGGATCAGAATGGGAAATTGGCTCATGTGGAAGAACTGGGTAATTCCCCATCTCTCCTACACTCCTGCAGTTGGTCTCACCAGATGTTTTTATTTACCCAGCTAGGTCAGTGATGCAGTTGTTGGACTCCTATTTAAAGGATGTAGGTTTGAAATTTGTGTTTTTCAATATTAAACTTACCCGATGATCATATAGCTGTCAGCTCTGCTGCCCGACAGAAAAAACCTACGGGCGGAATACGCCAGCGATCGCTATACAGGTGGGGGTGTACATCAACAGCGCCATCTGTCGAACAGGTACTCAAGTACTCGATGTCAACACAGAACCAATTTTCTCTCTGTCGTGCCACCGGCAAGACCTACTGAATACGCTCTTGTTTTCTGGATTGATTTTCACGTTATTTGGTGAAGTATTCATTTCTGGTTATTAGCTATCGCTGTGCAGAAGTTATCTTCAATACTTCCTTGCATTCTTTTTTTGGATTTTGGATTATTTGTTGACGACTTGGATAGATTTTGAATTCCCCCCTTTGACTAATTCAAGATGTCTGACCCTTCTCAAGTCCCCAAGTACAGGAAATGTTGCGCTAGGGACTGTTCAAGGCGTCTTCCGAAGGCCTCTATCGATCCGCACACCGTTTGTTCCAATTGTAGGGGTAAAGCCTGTCAATTGGAAGATCGATGTGAGGAATGCGCTGGGCTTTCGGAATTCGGGTTTCAAGAATTCCTGAAATATGCACGTAGGCTAGAGAAGGATAGGATCAGGAGGAGTTCGTCTCGCTCAATTGATTTTTCCTCTCCCCATGCCCCTCAACCTATTCCTTCCCCTGTAGTGGTTGCACCCGACCCCCCTGCTAGCTCTCATCAACCTTCAATGGCAGATATGATGCGTGCCATTCAGGCTCTAGGTGAGAGAGTCGAGTCATTGGCGAATGACCGCAATCAACTCATGGCTGACGTCAGAGAGTTGAAAGGTAAAAGTGCAGTGGGAAGTGAAGTGAGTGTCAGTGCAGTGAAAAGTGTCAGTGTTACGCATGAGGGTGCGTCTGTTCGTGCCTGTCGTCCTCCCAGTCCGGGACCTCTTGCAAGCTCCCAAGCCCAGGGGAGAAGCAATGTCGTACGACCAAAGGGTTCGACAGGCTTTAATCAGCGTACAGACGTACCCTCCGTGGTTTCGGACGTATCTTACCTAGATCGTCCCACCCACAAGAAGACGAGTGAGCCCATTCATTCCTCGTCTGCGGAAGAGGTTTCTCGACAGAAACGATGGACCAAGGTCTCACGGCCTCTTAAACGTAAGGTCCCTTCCGAGCTAGTCCAACGGCCCAGGTGTAGCCACTGGGTCAGTTCGGACTCGCTGCAGTCCTCCGACGACTGCACACCTCCTAAGAGAGGCAAAGTGGTACCGCAACAGGCAGTAACTCCGTCTGTTGCCGCACCCGCTGTTTTAGACCCTCAGTCACAACGGACAGTACCTTCGTCTGTTGCCGCTTTTGTAGACCCTAAGTGGTCTTTGCTGCAGTCTATGCAGACTCAGTTAGCTGCGGTTATGCAGGAGTTTCGTGCGGAGAAGGTTGACGCTGCACCCGTTAGCCTACAACCTGCCACGGTTGTGCGCCCAGCAGACGCTGAGGCTGCCTGCTCCCACTCTCCAGCCGTGAGAGCTCCTCCACCCATGCGCAGTCGACCCTGCCAGACGCATGCTGACGTTCACAGACGCACGGAACCCTCCGTTGCCGTGCGTGAGCTACCACAACAACAGGAGGGTGGAGTTAGGCTGCCGTGTTTTGACGCGGTGCGTCAGCCTCCGCAACCCACGGTGGTCTCCGCAACCCACGGTGGTCTCCGCTATCCTTCCACAGTCGGGAGTAGACTCTTTGCGCACCCACTCAGCTTTGGTTGTTGCCAGTTCTCAGACTGACCAACAGTGGCATGATGTTGGGTCCAGTGCAGCCACGCATGCACCCGTGCTGCCGGACTCAGCCGTCCAGCCCACTCCGTTGCCTCTTCCTCCTCAACATTCAGACGATGGTATCTCTGATGATGACGAAGCTGCACATCTTGACGACCAACACTCGGACATCGAAGAACCCAAGACTACGCCTCCCTCCTTAGACTTTAGGAAAGTGCTTGCGCTGTTCAAGGATTTATATCCGGATCAGTTTGTGTCTGCAGCACCACGCTCGCCTCCCTCTGAGTTCGCTTTAGGCATGCAGTCAGCAGCACCTGCCTTTACGAAGCTCGTACTCGCTCGCTCGTCCAAGAGAGCTTTAAGGGTACTGGGAGAGTGGTTGCAGTCCAAGAAGCAACTTGGGAAGACATCCTTCATGTTTCCCCCGGTCAAGCTTGCTTCCAGATCTAGCGTCTGGTATGCCACGGGAGAAGTTCTCGGCTTGGGAGTTCCTGCCTCTGCCCAGGGCGACTTCTCAAGTCTGGTAGACTCTCCCCGCAGGCTGGCTATGAGACGCTCCAAGATTTGCTGGACTCCTTCGGATATGGACCATCTTATGAAGGGAGTTTTTCGCGCATTCGAGGTCTTTAAATTCTTGGACTGGTGTTTGGGAGCGTTGAGCAGGAAGACCTCCCCTTCTGATAAGGAAACTTCCATGCTCATCATGTCCTGCATGGACAAAGCCATACGGGATGGTTCTAGTGAGCTTGCGGCTTCTTTCGTGTCTGGGGTTCTCAAGAAGCGAGATCACCTTTGCTCCTTCTTGTCAGCTGGAGTCACCCCATGTCAAAAGTCGGAGCTTATGTTTGCTCCACTCTCGAAGTGTCTCTTCCCTGAAGAGTTGATTAAGGAGATTGCTGCCTCCTTGATCCAGAAAGACACCCATGACTTGGTGGCGTCTTCTGCACGCCATGCTCATCATGTCCTGCATGGACAAAGCCATACGGGATGGTTCTAGTGAGCTTGCGGCTTCTTTCGTGTCTGGGGTTCTCAAGAAGCGAGATCACCTTTGCTCCTTCTTGTCAGCTGGAGTCACCCCATGTCAAAAGTCGGAGCTTATGTTTGCTCCACTCTCGAAGTGTCTCTTCCCTGAAGAGTTGATTAAGGAGATTGCTGCCTCCTTGATCCAGAAAGACACCCTTGACTTGGTGGCGTCTTCTGCACGCAAAACCACCCCTTTGCCCTCCGTACCTAGACCCAGGATGGACACTCCAGCATCAAGGTTCATTCCGCCCTTTCGTGGCAGAGCCTCCAGCAGAGGAGGTGCTCGTGCCGGAAGTCAACGTGGGAGTAAGAAGAAGGGTTCCAAGTCCTCTAGAGGCAGAGTCTGACTGCCACCTTCTTCAGACAGCAGTGGGAGCCAGGCTCAAGAACTACTGGCAGGCCTGGGAGAACAGGGGCGCAGACGCACAGTCTGTGAAGTTACTCAGGGAGGGGTACAAGATTCCATTCTTACGCAAGCCCCCTCTAGCAACAACTCCCATCGACCTCTCTCCCAGGTACAGAGAGGAGGACAAGAGACTAGCTTTACAGCAAGAGGTGTCTCTCTTACTACAAAAGGGAGCGGTAGTCATAGTCCGGGACCATCAATCCCCGGGCTTCTACAACCGCCTCTTCTTAGTGCCGAAGAAGACAGGAGGGTGGAGACCGGTGCTAGACGTCAGTTCTCTGAATGTCTTTGTCACAAAGCAGACGTTCACCATGGAGACGACAAAGTCGGTTCTAGCATCGATCAGGAAGGAAGACTGGATGGTCTCGTTAGACCTAAAGGACGCTTACTTTCACGTCCCCATCCACCCAGATTCCCAACCTTTTCTAAGGTTCGTTTTCGGGAAGGTTGTCTACCAGTTCCAAGCCCTGTGCTTTGGCCTAAGCACGGCACCTCTAGTTTTTACCAAACTGATGAGGAATATTGCCAAATTCCTGCATTTAGCAAACATCAAAGCCTCCCTCTATTTGGAAGACTGGCTTTTAAGAGCTGCGTCAAGTCGTCGCTGTCTGGAGAATCTACAGTGGACTCTAGATCTGACCAAGGAATTGGGTCTCCTGGTCAATATAGAAAAGTCCCAACTCGTCCCATCCCAAACTATAGTATACCTAGGAATGGAGATTCAGAGTCAAGCTTTTCGGGCTTTTCCGTCGGCCCCCAGAATCAGTCAAGCCCAAGAATGCATCCAGTCCATGCTGAAGAAGGACCGATGTTCAGTCAGACAGTGGATGAGTCTGATAGGGACGCTTTCATCACTGGACCAGTTCATCGCGTTAGGGAGACTCCACCTCCGCCCTCTTCAATTTCACTTAGCTGCTCACTGGCGAAAGGACAAGGCGCTAGAAGCGGTCTCGGTTCCTATTTCCGAGAAGATGAAGTCGTCACTGACTTGGTGGAAGAACAACATTCTCCTCAGGGAGGGTCTGCCACTGGCTGTTCAGACCCCCGACCACCTTCTCTTCTCGGACGCATCGGACACGGGCTGGGGTGCGACGTTGGACGGTCGGGAATGCTCGGGCACGTGGAATGCGGTTCAAAGCGAGTTACACATCAACTGCAAGGAGCTACTGGCAGTTCATCTGGCCTTGAGAAGCTTCAAGTCCCTCCTTCTAGGCAAGGTGGTGGAGGTGAACTCCGACAACACCACAGCCCTGGCGTACATCTCCAAGCAAGGAGGGACTCATTCGAGGATGTTGTAAGAGATCGCAAGGGACCTCCTCACCTGGTCAAGAGATCGAAACATATCCCTTGTAACGAGGTTCATTCAAGGCGACATGAATGTCATGGCAGACCGCCTCAGCCGGAAGGGTCAAATCATCCCAACAGAGTGGACCCTTCACAAGAATGTATGCAACAGACTATGGGCATTGTGGGGCCAGCCCACCATAGATCTGTTCGCAACCTCGATGACCAAGAGGCTCCCAATTTATTGTTCACCGATTCCGGACCCAGCAGCAGTTCACATAGATGCCTTTCTTCTGGATTGGTCCCATCTAGACCTTTATGCGTTCCCCCCGTTCAAGATTGTCAACAGAGTACTGCAGAAGTTCGCCTCTCACGAAGGGACAAGGTTGACGTTGGTTGCTCCCCTCTGGCCCGCGAGAGAATGGTTCACCGAGGTACTGCAATGGCTAGTAGACGTTCCCAGAACACTTCCTCTAAGAGTGGACCTTCTGCGTCAGCCGCATGTAAAGAAGGTACACCCAAGCCTCCACGCTCTTCGTCTGACTGCCTTCAGACTATCGAAAGACTCTCGAGAGCTAGAGGCTTTTCGAAGGAGGCAGCCAGAGCGATTGCTAGAGCTAGGAGGACATCCACTCTCAAAGTCTACCAGTCGAAGTGGGAAGTCTTCCGAAGCTGGTGCAAGTCCAAATCAGTATCCTCAACCAGTACCTCTGTAACTCAGATAGCTGACTTCCTTTTATACCTAAGGAAGGAAAGATCCCTTTCAGCTCCCACGATCAAGGGTTACAGAAGCATGTTGGCAGCAGTCTTCCGTCACAGAGGCTTAGATCTTTCCAACAACAAAGATCTACAGGACCTCCTTAAGTCTTTTGAGACCTCGAAGGAGCGTCGGTTGGCCACACCAGGTTGGAACTTAGACGTGGTACTAAGGTTCCTTATGTCAGCAAGGTTCGAACCACTTCAATCAGCCTCTTTAAAAGATCTCACGTTGAATACTCTTTTCCTCGTCTGCTTAGCAACAGCTAAAAGAGTCAGTGAGATACACGCCTTCAGCAGGAACATTGGAATTACATCTGAAACGGCTACATGTTCCTTACAGCTTGGTTTCTTAGCCAAAAACGAACTTCCTTCTCGTCCTTGGCCCAAATCGTTCGATATTCCAAGCCTTGCTAATTTGGTTGGAAATGAACAAGAAAGAGTACTATGCCCGGTAAGAGCTCTTAAGTACTATTTGAAACGGACTAAGCCATTACGTGGTCAATCACAAGCTTTATGGTGCGCCATTAAGAAACCTTCTTTACCAATGTCGAAGAATGCAGTTTCTTATTATATCAGACTTTTAATTCGAGAAGCTCATTCCCATCTGAATGAGGAGGACCATGCTTTGCTGAAGGTAAGGACACATGAAGTTAGAGCTGTCGCAACTTCAGTGGCCTTCAAACAAAACAGATCTCTGCAGAGTGTAATGGATGCAACCTATTGGAGAAGCAAGTCAGTGTTCGCATCATTTTACCTTAAAGATGTCCAGTCTCTTTACGAGAACTGCTACACCCTGGGACCATTCGTAGCAGCGAGTGCAGTAGTGGGTGAGGGCTCAGCCACTACATTCCCATAATCCCATAACCTTTTTAATCTTTCTCTTGAAATGCTTTTTATTGTTGTTCTTTGGGTTGTCCGGAAGGCTAAGAAGCCTTTCGCATCCTGGTTGATTTGGCGGGTGGTCAAATTCTTTTTTGAGAAGCGCCTAGATTAGAGGATTTGATGAGGTCCTTTAGTATGGGTTGCAGCCCTTCATACTTCAGCTCCTAGGAGTCGCTCAGCATCCTGTGAGGATCGCGAGGCTCAGTAAGGAAGACGTACTTAAAAAGGCAGAGTAATTGTTCAAGTCGACTTCCTTACCAGGTACTTATTAATTTTATGTTTGTTATTTTGAATAACTGCTAAAATGAAATACGGAATACTTAGCTCTTAATGTTAACATATTTGCTGGTCTCTACCCACCCCCCTGGGTGTGAATCAGCTATATGATCATCGGGTAAGTTTAATATTGAAAAATGTTATTTTCATTAGTAAAATAAATTTTTTAATATACTTACCCGATGATCATAAATTAAAGGACCCACCCTTCCTCCCCAATAGAGACCCAGTGGACCGAGGAGAAAATTGGTTCTGTGTTGACATCGAGTACTTGAGTACCTGTTCGACAGATGGCGCTGTTGATGTACACCCCCACCTGTATAGCGATCGCTGGCGTATTCCGCCCGTAGGTTTTTTCTGTCGGGCAGCAGAGCTGACAGCTATATGATCATCGGGTAAGTATATTCAAAAATTTATTTTACTAATGAAAATAACATTTTTACAGCAAGTCTGCTTGAAAACTTTTCAAGTTGAGAACTCTTGAAGATAGGAACTAGTGTGTTTGCAAAACAATACAGAAAATCAAAATACAAATGAATTAAATTTTTTTAAAAGTATTATTGTATAGAAATATCTAGGAATTTTAGATCTATTAGTAGGCTACCTCACTATTGTTAGCAAGATCAGCCGACTGTAAATACAGTCCGCCCTCCCTTCTTGTGGGTTTATTCTTCATGATTTCGCTCGTTCGCAACACAGAATGGTATAACTTATTAGATAAAAAATCACATTCGCGAGTTCATAACTACTCTCGTGGTTCGATAATTTTAGACAGCCCTCGCTTCTTTTCACCCAGCTCTCTTCGTGCCACTTCCCTCTCTGCCCAACACAACATCCCATCTCATGCTGACTCAGCTCAGTCTTGCAATGTCTATCTTGCGTGTGAATCTCCCACTTCTTTCCTTTTAGAGCAGAATCATGTTTTCATGGAAAAAAAGTGATGTATTTGCATATGGTAGTA
The DNA here is from genome assembly GCF_036898095.1 of Palaemon carinicauda. Classification (NCBI taxonomy): domain Eukaryota; kingdom Metazoa; phylum Arthropoda; class Malacostraca; order Decapoda; family Palaemonidae; genus Palaemon; species Palaemon carinicauda. Next base: position 17,823,559 of record NC_090745.1, read on the forward strand.
CTGTACATACTCCTGGACGTTGTTTATATTTATGGGGTAATGAACTGTAAATGGGCAATTCCCTACAGTAATGCAAAAGAGACGACAATTCAAGAGTTGCGTCATGCTTCAAGACTGCTGCTAGAACTTTGTACGAGAATGGTTAGTACAGTAGTCATTGTATAAAATATGAACACTTAGTTCATCTTGAATGCAGTATCATATATACATATACAGTACGGTACAGTATTACAGTAATGTATATTATTGTTTATTTACTATACTGTATAGTACTGTAGGTAAATAATTACATGTACTGTACTCTACAATATGTAAATGCAGGTTACCTGTGCGGTGAGTTTTCAACAATGCAAGGCGTCGGAATGAAAACTGCAAACACTTGCAGTACCGTCAAGCTGTACATATATTACCGTCAAGCTGTACATATATTACAGTAATATACACTACAATATTAGCAAGTGTTATATTAGATAAGAGCAATAGTGTTTTGTTGTTTTAAGTGTCCCAATGACTACTGTATTGTTACATACTGTAACTTGGCCTTACCCTGTGCAGTACTAGATGTACACATGTGCACATGTACTTTACATGTGCTGAAATATTTTCATTCGATTACAAAATACTTCTACTGTGACAGAAAGCAAGTAAAAACAATATTAGGCAGTATTTATCGTGTAAATCGACCATGTGTAGGCAATGGGCAGTGAAGTGATAGGGTTAAGAGTCATCCCACCCTAGGGCAGTAAGTATTCACGGATTCTCGCTCTTCGTGCCTGTCTTTGTTACCTGCAAAGAGAGAGAGGCCTGACTGTAATGGAAATTATGGGGTTGTGGTTTATGAGCTGGAGCCCAAGTTAATTATGTTAAGACTAAAAACTTTTTAACTTGAAAACAGACTCTTGGACTGCATTGTGTTCTTATCCAGGTGACTGTATTTTTCATTACTGAAATTCATCCATATGTTTGCAGTTCTAAAAATTGGTAATCATAAAGATACTCCATAATTTTGTCTAATATCCTCTTCATCTTTTATGTTTTTACTGTAATTTCTTTTGTCTTTCTGTTTGAGTTGGACAGATTTACTTGCAGAAATATCCTTCTTCCATAAAGAATTTACTTCATGTACTCTCTGGGAATGGGAAGTTCTTTGCATACTTAATTTTTTTTACTATTACTGTTTCACTGTTTTTACTATTTCACTAAACTTCACCTAAAGAGAATCTGAACATGACTAATCCTACACATGTATCGCCGCGAGTCAGACAGAGGAGTGTAATGAGAGCCAAGATATGTATTATATGTAAAAATTCATGCATTTTTTACCATTGATATTTGATATTCACAATTTGTTCATATCTGAATTTGTGTAGGACATATTCACAATACTGAATTGGTATAAAGTTAAGGTAACGAATGTTCAATCTATATTTTCTTCATGAGATGAAAGCTAGTCTTTATGTTTGGTTTTCTATTAAATGAAGGGTGGTTTTTTATTCTTTTTTATTTCAGGTGAAGTTGTTATTACTGGGGGCTGGAGAGAGTGGTAAATCAACATTCCTTAAACAAATGCGAATTATTCACGGGTATCGCTTTGCTCATGATGAGATCGAAGAATACAGACAGACTATATACAAAAATATTGTTATGGGTATGAAGGTGAGGTATTTAAGCTTGGCTAAGCCTATGAATTTCATGGTTATTTGGATGTAATATATTTTACTAAGAATTATTGTTATTTATAAAAGATAGTTGTTCCTACACGAATAGAAACCTTAGTTCTTCAATAGGAGATTGATGCAAGCACAGTTCTAACTCGGAAGTTAAAAACGTATAATGAGGTGTCGGCAGTAGCTTGTAGTTACTGGCTGTTGTGGGAAGCCACCCCCCTTCTGCTGGTACCCTAAACAGTCACTTTGATTTTTGCTGCCGATAAACACTGACGTGCTATTGGCGTCCGCTTAAACTTGCTTGTTTTGAAAATTTATTTTTTTTTTCATTTTTGTGAGTATATGCTTGTCTATGCAGAAGGCAAACAGGTGGGACTCTGAGTGTTAGAAAAAAATGGTGCTTTCATGAGTGGCAGGGAAGTAAATCCTCATTCTTTGTGCCCTTTGTGCATGTGTCACGTTTTCATCCTGGAATTCTCCTGAAAGGAGCATTCACCCTCCTAGTAAGAGGCGTATGACAGTCTGCAGAAGACAACGACGAAGCGAGACTTTCCCCTCAGGCTCGTCCTCAAGATCAAAGAAGTCTGCAAGGCCTCCTCTTTCTTCCGTTGGTATTCTACCCTTTGACCCTTCCCTTTCTGTCTCTTCAGGAAATAAGTCAGGGAAGAGTGGTGCCAATTTGATAATTGGACGAATTTCAAGACCGGTGGACTCCTGTTTCCCCTAGCAAAACGGAAGACCTCCGTTGGAAGGATTCATCCTTTACAGATGCTCCAGTTGATGATGCTATGCTGCACCTCTGCTCTTAGCCTTTTGAGCCTAATTCCTCAATTAGGAATAAGACTTCTCTCAATATTGTTCTTGACAATGAGCCAGTACCCGTGCTGCCAACCGATATTTCGACCTTGGAACAGGCTTTTTGACCAACCCCACGAGGGTTCCCCAAAGTAGACACTAGTGAAAAGAGTGAGTTCTTCTCAGGAAATAGTGCCATTCATCCCTTGACTATTCTGCTTCTCATAAATGCACTCCCTTTTGCGCATGTTCACATTTATTGAATAACCCTACCTTGCCAGACCTTATCTGTGGTCAGCAGGTTCTGCAATGGTGGACCCCTTCTCTAGCACACTTACACTAGCGTGTAGTAGAGCACTTGCCATCCAATGGATTCACGGATAACAATTCCAATGATGGCGCGCTCAACACTAGCACACAAAGTTTTTATCACGATTGTAAAAATTTGCCTATGACTTGCATAGCTGTGGCGCGCTCTCACCCCTGCATGCTTAGCATTAGCACACAACATAGAACTTTTCTCATGATCCTAAAGGTTTGCTCATGGCGCCTTTAGCTTAAGGCATTTGTGACTGACTTTTAATGATTGCTATACATTCATAGGGTAGAGAGCGTTTCCCCAGGACATGAAATCATAATTAAAAGAAAGATCAACATGGTATGGAGAGCTTTTTGTTAACAAGATGAGATTATGAAACGTAAAATGCCTCTTTATCTAAAAATGAAAGTACTGTATTTAATCAGGTGGTCCTACCCATATTAACTTATGGATCAGATACTTGGAGCCATAAAGCCTTAGAGCATAAGCTACTTAGAACTCAAAGAGCTATGGACATGATGGGAATAACACCAAGAGACAGGAAAAGAGCAACATGGATACGAGAGCAAACTAAAGTAGAGGATATTCAAACAATATGCAAGTTAAAGAAATGGACATGGGCAGGACATATAATGAGAATGGAAGATAATAGATGGATATTGAGAATAATAGAATGGATCCCGAGAGATTGCAAAAGAAGCAGGGAAAGGAAGAGAAGGCGATGGATTGTTGAACTAAGAAAATTTGCTGGTATAGATTGGCATAGAAAGACCATAAACAGACGTGAGTGAAAGGACATGTCTGAGGCTTTTTTCCTGCAGAGGACTATCAGTGGCTGATGATGATGATGATAGGTATGTTCATTCAAAGTATTCACCTTGTTGCACAGCTCGCCGACACGTTCTTGATGATCTCTCGGCCCTTTTACTCTGGGATATACCTTAACTTCCTACCATCACCTTCCTCTTAAAGATCCCAGATGACTGTTCAGTGTATGCCAACACCTCGTTATAAGATTTTAACTGCCGAGTTCCAGCTGCGCTTGAATTATTCTCCTATTAAAGGACTCTGGCTTGTATATCGAGGAAAATACAAATGACTTAAAATTTGTGAATAGTTGCTCTATAACAGGGGGTTAATAAGGAAAGAATATAAGTTTGTGCCATAATTTTTTTGTGACTGATTTGAGTGTTTTATAATTTCAGGTATTATTAGATGCAAGAGATAAGTTGAGAATACCTTGGGGCGACCCTGATCGAGAGCAATATGGGCATCATGTTATGAAATTTATGGGTTCCATGTCCTTAGATCGACATGTTTTTCTTGAATATTCACCTAGTGTTAAAGAGCTTTGGAAAGATAGTGGTATTCGACAAGCTTACAGTAGACGGGCAGAATACCAGTTGGTAAGTCGTAAGAAACCTTTTTTTATGTTATTCCCCAACCTCCAAAGTGATTTTAATTATAACTCCTATTTGCTTGAATAGGGAAATATATAGAAATAGCACATGTTTCGCCTGTCATGGACTGCAGTTTGGCAACATATTTAAAATTTAATGCACAATCTGTGGAATGGAGAATTCTCTTATTGGATTTGTTAATTTGGTAATATAACAATAACAGGTTACTTTCAGATTCTTAGCTTTAATAGATGGTCTGACTGTAAACAGAAATTACTTTGAATGATCATTTGCAAAAAAATCTTTTATGATCAAATTTGGTTGTGGTTGGATCAGTTATCAGTGTTATTGTAGCACTTGAAAAATGTTACAGGATTATGGTACAATATAAGGGTAAGTGTGACACGCTTTCCAACCTGTAAAGATTTGCTCTGAGAAACTTTAGTCCATATTCTGATAACTTCTTTATGATTTGAATGTAAAGTCTATTGCAAAGTTGTACAGCAGTCTCCCACAATTTACTATAGAAGTATAAATCTTTTAACAGAAGTGGCATGTGTTAGAATGGGATTAATTTTTGAGAATTTTTACTCAATTTTTTGAAGACATTATGAATCTGATATTAACCTCTGAATTTAACAGTGCGACATGATATAAAATAAATAATGTGTTGCTAAGACCAGTTCCCTAAATAGGACTTTAATTTTTTAATCTCAAGGTATAAACATTTTATTATGTGGTTACCTGGAATTCCTTATTTTTAAAAAAAAAAATTTGGTAGATATTTCGGTAATCCCACATTATTTTATGGTGTTTCCAAAATAGATTAGTGTCCCTTTGTTACATCTGACTAGATAGCTCAAGTCATAGTTTATTTATCCTATTTAATACCTTGTTTACTATGAAACTTATTTTGTTCTTATAATTATGTGAATGGCAATTGAATTATTTTCTTCTAAATTGTGAGGTAACTGTTGCTTTAAAGTTTTACATTTTTCAACAGGCAGTTTGGCTGTAAAAATAAAAGAAATGCACTGTTTATATCAGTCAGGAGATTTAAATCATAACTGTAAACTGCAATACTGTCAAGGATTTTGTTCTTTGGAATGAAATTGCCCTAGGGTTAGCAAATTATGGATTCAATTTTAAATGAAGTATTACATAACTATCAGAAATTGTAATTTTTCAATATTAATCTTACCCGATGATCATGTAGCTGTCAACTCTGTTGCCCGACAGAAATCTAAGGTCGGGATACGCCAGCGATCGCTATACAGGTGGGGGTGTACACAACAGCGCCATCTGTGAGCAGGTACTCAAGTACTTCTTGTCAACAAGAACTCAATTTTTCCTCTGTCGTGCCACAGGCAAGACCTACTAAATACGCCGTCCCTAACTGGTTTTGTTTTCACAACGTTTTGGTGAAGTACACTATTCCAGTTTTGAGCTTTCGCTATGCAGGGGTTTTATCTTCATTTCAAAACTTGAACTCGTTTTGGATAGATTTAATTATGGTGACGAAGAGAGTATGGACTCTCTTTCACTTTTAAATGGCCGACCCTTCCCTTAGACGGAAGTGTTGGTGACGAAGAGAGTATGGACTCTCTTTCACTTTTAAATGACCGACCCTTCCCTTAGACGGAAGTGTGTTTAGGTTTTTGGTAATTTTGCTTAACAAGTTATAGATCTATTTATTTTATATCTCTCCGCCATTTATAGGCCTCTTCGATTAACTTTCCATTTATTATAAACTTATAAAAAATTAATTTTTATGTTTGTTTATATGCGACCTTTCCTAATAGTAGGCGGTCCTTACTTGGAACCGAAGTTAATGAACATTGAGCCCGTCATATCGTATTTCCTTTTAAGAATTTATACTTTTTTAATTTTAATGTATTTGAAAGAAAATCTTTGATAGTCTCGTACTGTTTTCAAAGATGAACTAACGTTTAGTTTAGTCTCCGCAGTTGTTGACGTTCAGAACGTTCAACATGCGCTCTATCGTTACGATAGAGAGAGAGTATTTCACGGTTTCACGTTGCAGTAAGAGTAAACCGATTCTAGCATTTCGTTCATTCTTTCTTAGCTTAAATGGTTTTAATTCTAATAAAGGAACTTTTTATTTGGGAAACCTTTCAGTTTTTTTTTCCTTTAACAAATAATATGTTTTAACGATATATAATTGGGCTCATCTCTCAGGTTCTAAGTCAAGAGAGAGAGAGAGAGAGATAGAGACGGAGGGAGAGAGAGGAGAATAAACGTTTCGTTCAAGCGGGTAACGTTGTTCTCGTTTTTTACTCTTCTCCCTAGTCGCTATAGGGGAAGAAGGTAAAACGTTTCTAGAGTTTTATTCTTGTTCCCAGGCTTTATGCGGTGAGAGATTTTAAACGTAGTTTATTTGATCTAGTGTTTAGTCTCTTTTCCAGCCACTGAATTCTTTATCTTTCATTATGTTTTTCTGTTGCATTGTAAAACTGTTTTCGCAATTACTACCTTTTAATGAAGGATAGGATTGCGTGTTTCAGGTACAAATCAGTTAAAGTTTCGAGTTCAGTGAAATAAGTGCAAACAGAAAATCAAAAGTGATAAAGTGATATGCGCAAAGTGTTACAGTGTTGCGTTCGAGGGTTCGTCTGTTCGTGCCAGTTGTTCACCTAGTCCGATACCTCTTACAAGCTCCCAAGCTCAGGGGAGAAGTAATGTCGAAGGACTTATGGGTTCCACAGGCCTTGATTGACGAACAGATGTTTCCCTCCGTGGTTTCGGGTGTATCTACACACGTTGCCGACGTGATCACCCCACCCACACAAAGACGAGAGAGCCCATTTATTCCTCGTCTGCGGAAGAGGTTTCTCGCAGAAACCATGGACCAAATCTTGCAGCTTTTAAGTGCAAGTCGGTCCCTTCCGCGCAAGTCCAACGGCCTAGGTGTAGCCACTGGGTCAGTTCGGACTCGCTGCAGTCTTCGACGACTGCACACCTTCCGAGAGAGGCAAGGTGGTACCGCAACAGGCAGTAACTCCGTCTGTTGCCGCACCAGCTGTTTTAGACCCTCAGTCACAACGGACAGTAGCTCCGTTTGTTGCCGTCTTTTATAGACCCTAGTGGTCCATGCTGCAGATATGCAGTCTCAGCTTGCTTCCTTCATGCAGGAGTATCGTGCTGAGAAGGTTGACTCTGCACCTGTTAACCTACAACCTGCCACGGTTGTGCGTTCAGCAGATACTGCGACTGCCTGCTCCCACACTCCACCTGTGAGAGCTCCACCACCGATGCGCAGTCGACCCTGCCAGACGCATGTTCATGCTGCACCCTCCGTTGACATGCGTGAGCTACCGCATCAGCAGTGGGAAGGTGCTGTCAAGCTGCCGTGTTTTGCCACAATGCGGCATGCTCCGCAACCCACGGCAGTCCCTCCCACGCACCAGCACTCCGCTTTTGTTGTTGCCAGCTCCCACACTCCGACTGCGGAGAAGGTTGACGATGCACCCGTTGGCCTACAACCTGCCACGGTTGTGCGCCCGGCATGGCTGCCTGCTCCCACACTCTTGTTGTGAGAGCTCCTCCACCCATGCGCAGTCGACCCTGCCAGACGCATGCTGACTCCCACAGACACACGGAGCTCTCCGTTGCAGTGCGTGAGCTACCACAAGCTTCCGTGTTTTGACACGGTGTGTCAGCCTCAGCAACACACTGTGGTTACCGCCACTCGCCCGCAGCAAGCTAGTCAGTCAGGAGTTGAGGCTTCCCCACACAGCTTTGGTTGTTGCCAACTCACAGACTGTCTAACAGTTACATGACAATGCCTTCTGGTGTGCTACTAATACACCAGTGCTGTATGTCCTCACGCACCTGTTGGGGTTGACAGTTCAGTTTTTGACAGTTCACAGACTGTCAAGCAGTTACATAACGTTGCCTTCTGGTCTGCTGCTAATGCACCAGTGCTGTATGTCCTCACGCACCTGTTGTGGTTGACAGTTCAGTTTTTGACAGTTCACTGACTGTCAGGCAGTTACATAGCGTTGCCTTCTGGTCTGCTGCTTATGCACCAGTGAAACCCTCACTGAGATAACCTAGCTTTTCTCGGACATGGTTCCTGTAGATGAGAAAGTGCTGTTCTCCCTCCTTCTGATATTCCCTTGAGGACTCTGTCATTTGGAGAGGAGCCTTAAGCTGCTTAGCCTCCTATGGACTTTAATTAAAGCATAACATGCTTCCAGGGAGGGTAAATGGTTCCGCTTCAGTCGCTAACCCCGTCTGTTGCCACACCTGCTCCCATAGACCTTGGGCTTTGTTGCAAGACATGCAGTCCAAGCTTAGTCCTTGATAGAGGATTTTTTACGGAGAAGAACCTTCTTGCCAACGACCTTCCTACCGGTTGGTTGTACGCCCTGTTGACGCTGAGGTATCCTACTCACGTCCGCCAGTTGAGATGGTTCCTCCACCGGTGCGACCCAGTGTGGGTTGCCAGTCGCACGTTGACGTTAAGCTACTCTCGGAGGTGGTTGTGGACGTTCAGTGTGTCACTGGGAAGACGTTCAACAACCAGCAGAGGTGACTTGTTGTGACGCAGTGCGGCAACCTCAACAACCCGATAAGGGGTTGTCTGCACTACCCAGACAGTCTAGACAGTTTCGGGTTGTCGCTGTACTTCCTCGCATCCCCATGGTTGACAGTTCACAGACTGTGCAGCAGTACCATGATCTTGTGTCCGGCTCCGTCACGCATCCACCAGTGCGACCGGATTCAGCGAGTCAGACGTTGCCCACTCCGTTGCCGTTTCCTCATCAGTTTCGGATGAGGAACCCTCTGATGAGGACATGGCTGAAAAAGACGATCAACCCCCAGCCCTGCTATCCATCCAGAAGATGCTGAAGAAGGAACACGGCCCTGTCAGGCTGTGGATGAGTCTGGTTAGGACACTGTCATCCGTGGTTCAATTGGTGTCACTTGGAAGACTACACCTCCGTCCTCTTCGGTTTCATCTAGCTCTTCACTGGAAAAGGACAAGACGCTAGAAGCGGTCTCGATTCCGGTTTCCGGAAGATAAGTCTGGTCTGACTTGATGAAAGGACTTTATCAACCTTTTATAGGGTCTTCCCCTGACTGTTCAGACTCCCAACCACGTTCTCTTCTCAGACGCATCGGACGTAGGCTGGGGTGCGACCTTAGGCGGTAGGGAATGCTCGGGATTATGGAACTCGAGTCAAAGGACAATGCATTTTAACTGCAAGAAGCTTCTGGCAGTACGTCTGACCTGGAAAAGCTTCAGGTCTCTCCTTCAAGGCAAAGTAGTGGAGGTGAACACGGACAACTCCCTGCTTTGATGTTCATCTCCTAGCAAGGAGGGACCTACTCTCTGACATGGTGCGAGTTCGCAAGTGACCTCCTCTCCTGTTCAACAGGTCTAGACTTTTCACTAGTAACAAGTTTCTTCCAAGGCAACTTGAATGTCTTAGCAGATTGTCTCAGTAGGAAGGGACAATAATTCCGACATATTGGACCCTCCACAAAGATGTATGCAAGAGACTTTGGGTCACCTGGGGCCAGCCAACCATAGATCTCTTCGCAACCTCGATGTCCAAGAGGCTCTCAATACTTTGCTCACCTATCCCGGACCCAGCAGTGGTTCTTTTAGATGCCTTTCTACTAGATTAGTCTCATCTAGATCTATATGCAATCCCCTGCGTTCTAGATTGTCAACAAGGTACTGCAGAAGTTCGCCTCTCACGATGGGACAAAGTTGACACTAGTTGCTTCCCTCTGGCCCGCGAGAGAATAACTTACCGAGGTACTTCGATGGCTAGTAGACGTTCCCAGAACTCTTCCCCTAAGGGTGGACCTGCTACGTCTGCCACGCGTAAGAAGGTACTCCAAGGCCTCCACGCTCTTCGTCTCACAGCCTTCAGAGTATCGAAAGACTCTCGAGAACTAGAGGTTTTTCGAAGGAGGTAACCAGAGCGATTGTTAGAGCAAGGAGAACATCCACCCTTAGAGTCTACCAATCGAAGTGGGAAATCTTCCGAAACTGGTGCAAGTCAGTATCCGTATCCTCGACCAGTACCTCTGTAACTCAAATAGCTGACTTCCTCTTATATCTGAGGAAAGAGCGATCTCTTTCAGCTCCCACTTTCAAGGGTTACAGAAGCATGTTGGCATCAGTCTTCCGTCGCAGAGGCTTAGATCTTTCCAACAATAAAGATCTACAGGACCTCCTTAAGTCTTTTGAGACCACGAAGGAGCGTCGTTTGGTTACACCTGGTTGGAATTTAGACGTGGTTCTAAGATTCCTTATGTTAGACAGGTTCGAACCACTTCAATCAGCCTCCCTGAAAGATCTCACCTTTAAGACTCTTTTCCTGATATGCTTAACCACAGCTAAAAGAGTCAGTGAGATTCATGCCTTCAGCAAGAACATCGGATTTTCATCCGAAACGGCTACATGTTCTACATCTTGGTTTTCTAGCCAAACACGAGCTGCCTTCTCGGCCTTGACCAATATCGTTCGATATTCCAAACTTATCGTATGGTTGGAAATGAACTAGAAAGAGTATTATGTCCTGTAAGAGCTCTTAATTTCTATTTTAAAAACCTTTACGAGGCCCGTCTGAAGCTTTATGGTGTTCAGTTAAGAATTCATCTTTGCCTATGTCAGAGAATTCTTTATCCTATTATTTTCAGACTGTTAATACGAGAAGCTCATTCCCTTCTGAATGAGGAAGACCAAGCTTGGCTGAAGGTAAGGACACACGAAGTTAGAGCTGTCACAACTTCCGTGACCTTTAAACAAAATAGATCTCTGCAAAATATATTCGACGCAACCTTTTGGAAAAGCTAATCAGTGTTCGCGTCTTTTATCTTAAGAATGTCCAGTCTCTTTACGAGAACTGCTACACTCTGGGACCATTCGTAGCAACGAGTGCAGTAGTGGTGGGGGCTCCACCACTACAATTCCCTAATTCCAGAACCTTTTTAATCTTTCTCTTGAAATATTTTTGGGTTGTCCGGAAGGCTAAGAAGCCTTCCGCATCCTGGTTGATTTGGCGGGTGGTCAAATTCTTTCTTGAGAAGCGCCTAGATTAGAGGTTGTGATGAGGTCCTTTAGTATGGGTTGCAGCCCTTCATACTTCAGCACCTAGGAGTCGCTCAGCATCCTAAGAGGATCGCTAGGCTCAGTAAGGAAGACGTACTTAAAAAGGCAGAGTAATGGTTCAAGTCGACTTCCTTACCAGGTACTTATTTATTTTATGTTTGTTATTTTGAATAACTGCTAAAATGAGATACGGGATACTTAGCTTCTTATGTTAACATGTATGCTGGTCTCCACCCACCACCCTGGGTGTGAATCAGCTACATGATCATCGGGTAAGATTAATATTGAAAAATATTATTTTCCTTAGTAAAATAAATTTTTGAATATACTTACCCGATGATCATGAATTTAAGGACCCTCCCTTCCTCCCCATAGAGAACCAGTGGACCGAGGAGAAAATTGAGTTCTTGTTGACAAGAAGTACTTGAGTACCTGCTCACAGATGGCGCTGTTGTGTACACCCCCACCTGTATAGCGATCGCTGGCGTATCCCGACCTTAGATTTCTGTCGGGCAACAGAGTTGACAGCTACATGATCATCGGGTAATTATATTCAAAAATTTATTTTACTAAGGAAAATAACATTTTACATCAAGTATATTTGATAAACCTTATTGGCCCACTCTTGGGGCTCCTTAGGTGGTTAGTGCATGACACTTTACCTCTGTTTCGGTATCCATACCTCCAACATGCTGTCAATTTTTTTTTACTTGATAGTGTAACTGCAGGGTCTTTTCTCACTGGTAATTCATTGCTGAATGGATTTGCAGCCCCCAGACCAGAGTTATATAGCCCAAATTCATAAATCCAATCCATTCTTGGGGGTACATCTTTGGGGTTTAGGAACTGCTGGCTTTTAGTGAGTTATGTATGATAAATATTAGAGGTACTGTACCCTGGCAAGTCTTGATCCGTTGTAATTTCAAAGTATAATACATTACTGTATAATATACAGTGGGAAAAGTTTAGTACAAATTATGTATAGTACTTCACCTTTGAGGGAAAATTATATTTATTTATGAAAGGAAAAGATATGACAAAGGGTGATACGCTTCCTTTCCTCCCTCACTATGATGTTCAAATTTTACTCTTTGTGTATAAGTCATTGCCATTCTTTAGAATTGGTATCTTAATTCTTTTTGTGTCTGATGGTTTTTGGTTTAACATAGACTTACAGCTAAGAATACATGCTACCAACAATATGATGAAAACTTCGTTTCACGTAAGAATAAATCCCTTCAGTATTCTTTCTTTTGTATTGTTTTCATTAACAGAGCAGAGGCTGACTTGATTGTGTCATATGTGTAGGCTTCTTTAATTGACAATATTTGTTGCAATTGGGTGACAGCAGTAAATTGATATAGTTTTTGCATCGACAATGAGCTCCCAAGGTGTAATTTTTAAATATAGAACTTACCCGCTGGTTATATAAAAGAGCTGAAGTCCCTGACGCCAGGGCAGAAATTCAAATCTCGCGCTATCGAAGATACGCCAGGTGTACCAACCGCACCCTAGCGGTAGAACAGGTGGAACTACACACCAACTCCAGTTCTTCTCTCTGCCGTCATAGCTGACTGACATATAGAAGTTCGCTCTCGTGTTTTACTCTCTTGGGAAGTTGTTTGGTGATGTACGACGTTTCTTTTTTGAGTTTAAGCTATCGTTGATTAATTTCCCTTGGTTCTTATCTTGAAATCTTTTTGTTTGAGATTTTCTTTATTGCTTTTTCCCTTACTTTTTGCTTGTCGGTCTCTCACGTTAGCTTTAAAAATGGCCGACTCCTCCCCTGCTCAGCGTAGGTGTGTTAGTGAGGGTTGTCGTACACGACTTCCTAAAGGATCTATTGATCCTCATTCTATTTGTGTAAAATGTAGGGGTAAATTTTGTTCATTAGATGATAGGTGTAATGAGTGTCTTTCCTTAACTGATGATGATTTTGTTACTTTCGATCGTTATGTTAGGAGACTAGAGAGAGATAGAGTTAGGCGTAGTTCTTCCCGATCTGTGGATAGAGCCTTACCTAATTTACCTGTTCCTAATCCTGTTCCTTCCCCTGTGGTGGTAGATCAGGAACCTACTATGAAAGACATGTTTACTGCTATTTTGTCTCTTGGTGAGAAAGTTGAGTCTTTAGCAGCCGATAGAAATACTATCTTTTCCGAGTTAAAGGTATTGAAAAACCGTGAGCCTATCGGAACTGTGGAAAGTGTTTCAGTGTCTGATGTGGTACCGAAGAATCGTGACTCTCTCGGTGTTGTGACAAGAGGATGATCCTATTGAGGAAGTCTCTGAGAATGAGGAGGAGAAGCATTATCAGCATGCGGTGGACCTTCGCGAGTTTATGCTTATTCTGACTGGAATTTTCCCGGATTCATTTACCCCTGTGGCCCCTCGTTCTCCGCCTTCTGAATTCATCTTAGGTAAAGCTACCAAGGTTCCAGTTTATACCAAGATGGTTCTTTCTCGATCCTCTAAGCGGGCCTTGAAATTAATGGGTTCTTGGTTGGACTCCAAGAAATCTTTTGGCAAGACGGCCTTTGCCTTTCCTCCCGCTAGGTTAGCCTCTAAATCTAGTGTGTGGTACGAGACTGGTGAAGTGTTGGGCTTGAGTTTTCCTTCGTCTGCCCAAGGGGATTTTTCAAGTTTGGTAGATGCTTCTCGTCGTCTTGCCTTAAGGAAGAAGAAGATTTGGTGGTCCATTCCAGAGTTCGACCATTTGCTTAAAGGTCTGTTCAGAGCCTTCGAAGTTTTTAATTTCTTGGACTGGGCTTTGGGGGCTTTGAGTAAGAGGGTCTCTGATATGACGGAAACGGACACTAGTGGTTTGGTTCATTTGATGTCCTGCTTGGACAAAGGTGTGAGGGATGGCTCCAACGAACTTGCTGCCTTGTTTACAGCTCAAATTCTCAAGAAAAGGGCCACGATGTGCTCTTTTCTCTCTGCAGGAGTGTCTCCCTACCAGAAAACGGGCCTTCTTTTCGCACCTTTGTCTAATACCTTATTTCCGCAGGAATTGGTAGGCGAGGTGGCTACTGCTCTCACGCAGAAGGCCACACATGACTTAGTTACTCATTCGACTAGGAAAGTTTTGCCTCCGTCATTCTCCTCTCGTAAACCTAAGGAATCTTCTGGGTTTCGACCTCAGTCCTTTCGTGGGAAGCCCTCTGGAAGAGGCTCTTTTAAACCAGAAGGAAGGAAGCCTAGAGGCAGAGGGGGCAAGTCCGGCCGAGGTAAAGTCTGACTGCCCTTCCCTTCAGACAGCAGTGGGTGCCAGGTTGACTCACTTTTGGGAGGCTTGGGAGAGGAACGGAGCGGAACCCTGGTCCGTCCAGGTGTTAAAGGAAGGCTACAAGATCCCCTTCCTGACCAATCCTCCTTTAGTCACAGATCCAGTGGATCTTTCGCCCAAATACAGAGAGGGTCCCAAGAAGCAAGCCATGCTTCTGCAGACGTCTCTTTTATTAGAGAAGCAAGCAATAGAGGAAGTGCAGGATGTTACGTCTCCGGGGTTTTACAACCGCCTTTTTCTAGTACCCAAGAGTTCCGGGGGGTGGAGACCGGTTCTGGACGTAAGTGTGCTAAATGGTTACGTCCAGAACTCGACGTTCATTATGGAGACTCAGAAAACAGTTCTGGCAGCTGTGAGGAAGGACGATTGGATGGTCTCTTTAGATCTTCAGGATGCCTATTTCCACCTTCCGATTCATCCCAGTTGCAGACGTTATCTGAGGTTCATGGACGGAAACAAGGTCTTCCAGTTCAGGGCTCTTTGTTTCGGACTCTGCACGGCTCCTCTATTGTTCACCAAGATCATGCTGAACGTGGCAAGCATGCTGCATTCGAGGGGAATCAGGGCCTCTCTGTATCTGGACGATTGGCTGATAAGAGCCTCCTCAGCCGATTGTTGTCTGAAGGACCTCAAGATGACTTTGGATCTCTCCAGAGAACTGGGTCTCCTGGTGAGCTCGGAAAAATCACAACTGATTCCATCCCAGGAGATTCTTTATTTGGGGATGGAGATTCACAGTCGGAGTTTTCGGGCTTTTCCGTCGTCGGTGAGAATCCAAGCAGCCCTCCTAAAAGTCCAAACGTTCCTGAAGAGAGATCTTTGCTCCGTCAGAGATTGGATGAGCCTTCTGGGGACTCTCTCGTCGTTAGAGAAGTTCGTGACCCTGGGGAGGTTGTACTTGCGTCCTCTTCAGTTTCATCTCGACCGCCATTGGAAGAAAGGGGACAGCCTCGACAGGGATTGCATTCCCATCTCGGCTTCCATCAAGTCTCATCTTCAATGGTGGGACAACGAGCCCAGACTGAAAGAAGGCTTGTCTTTACTTCAGAGGAACCCAGACCTCGTGTTGTGTTCCGACGCCTCCAATTCGGGGTGGGGAGCCACTCTAGAGAAGCAGGAGCTTTCGGGGACTTGGACGGTGAAGCAAACCTCTCTCCACATCAATCAAAAGGAGCTTTTAGCTATTCATCTGGCTCTCATCGGCTTCGAAAAGCAGATCAGGGGCAAGGTGGTCCAAGTTAATGCGGACAGCACGACAGCTCTGGCCTATATTGTGAAACAAGGCGGGACCCACTCTTGGCCTCTGTACGAGATTGCAAGACTGCTCCTCATCTGGGCGGAGGAAAGGAAGGTGACTCTTTTGACGCGGTTCATCCAGGGGGTCAACAATGTGAGTGCAGACAGACTCAGCAGGAAAGGTCAGGTTCTCTCCACAGAATGGATTCTGCACCCGGACATCTGCAAGAGTCTGTGGCGGTTATGGGGTCGACCTCTCGTGGATCTCTTTGCCACCGCGAAGACCAAATGGCTAGAGTGTTACTGCTCTCCGGTTCCAGACCCCGAAGCTTTGCACATAGACGCTTTTCTGATGAACTGGTCACACATGGAGGTTTATGCTTTCCCTCCGTTCAAGATCCTTTACAAAGTGATTCAGAAGTTCATTTCACACGAGGAGACCAGAATGACACTGATAGCTCCGTTCTGGCCGTCAAGGAGCTGGTTTCCAGAGGTACTGGAATGGATGGTGGATGTTCCGAGAAGCCTTCCCATGAGACCCGATCTTCTCAGACAACCTCACTTGGCCCGAAATCATCAAAACCTCCGAGCTCTACGTCTAACTGCCTTCAGACTATCGAAAAACTCGCTAGAGCTAGAGGATTTTCGAAGAAGGCAGCCAAGGCAATTGCAAGGGCAAGAAGGTCTTCAACCATCAAGGTGTATCAGTCCAAGTGGGAGTTGTTCAGGGAATGGTGTACAGTGAACCCTCGCTACTTCGCGGTTCGACCATCGCGGATTCACCACTTCGCGGATTTTTTCCATAACCCATATATATACAGTAATATATATATATATGTATGCATGTATTTATGTATATATGTAGGTATGTATATGTGTATACATATATATATATATATATATATATATATATATATATATATATATATATATATATATATATATATATATATATATATATATATATATATATATACACACACACATATATATATATATATATATATATATATATATATATATATATATATATATATATATATATATATATATATATATATATATATATATATATATATATATATATATACAGTGATACCTCGGTACTCGACCATAATCCGTTCGAGATCCGTGTTCGACCTCCGATTTGTTCGAGTACCGAATTTTTTTTCCCCATAAGAAATAATGGTATATATTCTATTCCGTTCCCAAGCACTCGAACAGGCCCAAAATATTAATAAAACGTGTACCTAAACAACAATAATTATCTAAATGTGTATGAAATTGGTCAGAAAATCCTATAAAACAATTTTAAACCATTTACTGTACTAAAATAAAACAATTTTAAACCATTTTCTGTACTGTAGTGAACATACCTTTGAGCAGCGGTTCGATGGCATACAGGGATGGATGTGGAGAGGATGGAAGGGGGAGGTTACTGCTTGGAAGGAGAGTCCCCTTCCATGATGTGGCGGGGTAGTTCTCCTTCAGGAGTTGTTTCTCTCTCCAATGAAAGGGTGGGCAGATCTATTTCAGGGGTTTCTTCTCTTCTTTGTCTCTTCTTTGGAGGAGAAACAGGCTTTGATGTAGCAGCTTTCTTTTCTTTTGTGAAAAACTGGTCTATTGTTAATTGTTTCTTCCTCCTCTGCAGTATTCTTCGAAAATGATACATGACACTATCATTAAACATATGCACTGCCCGGTTTGCTACTGCAATTTCTGGGTGGTATTTTTCAGCAAAAGCCTGCACATCTGCCCACTTGGAACAAATTTCATTGATGAGAGAACTTGGAACATCCTCCCTTACCTCATCCTCTTCTGAAGATTCCTGCTCCACAATCAGATCCTGCTGCTGTTGTTGTTGCAGGTGCAACAATTCCTCCACAGTCAACTCGGTAGAATGGCTTTCTACAAGCTCATCAATATCATCCTTGTCGACCTCAAGCCCCAAACTCCTGCCCATGACAACAATTTCCTCAACGACATCAGTGTCATCAGAAATTACAGGGGTAGCAGTGCTTGGACCCGCCTCTGGTTGGAAACCTTCAAACTCCCTCTCTGTGACACATGATGGCCACAGCTTACGCCAGGCAGAGTTCAATGTCCTATAGGTCACACCTCGCCAAGCTTGGTCAATCATGTTAACAGAGTTGAGGATGCTGAAGTGTTCCTTCCAGAATTCCTTTAGGGTCAACTTCGTGTCACTGGTCACTTCAAAACACTTTCTGAAAAGGGCCTTGGTATAGAGTTTTTTGAAGTTTGAAATGACCTGTTGGTCCATGGGCTGGAGTATGGGAGTAGTATTGGGGGGCAAGAATTTGATTTTGATAAAGCTGTATTCTTCTTTCAAGTCATCCTCGAGACCTGGAGGATGTGCAGGAGCATTGTCCATAACCAGAAGACATTTCATTGGCAAGCTCTTTTCAATGAGGTAAGCCTTAACCTGGGGGGCAAACACTTCGTTTATCCACTCAGTAAAGAATTGTCTTGTGACCCAAGATTTAGTGTTCGAGCGCCACATAACTGGTAGTGCACTTTTACAAATATTATTTCGTTTGAACACCCGGGGGTTGTCCGAGTGGTACACTAACAAGGGTTTGATCTTGCAATCGCCACTTGCATTTGCACACAGCAACAATGTTAGCCTATCTTTCATTGGCTTGTGACCTGGCATCTTCGTCTCGTCCTTGGTAATGTACGTATTGGCTGGCATTTTCTTCCAAAATAACCCAGTCTCATCACAATTAAAGACTTGTTGTGCGATCAAATTTTGTTCATTTATGTACCGATCGAATTCCCCCACGTATTTATCGGCTGCAATTTGATCCGAACTAGCTGCCTCCCCATGCCTAGTAACACGATGAATACCTGTTCTATTACGAAACTTTTCAAACCAACCCCTGCTCGCTTTAAATGTAAATGAATCACTTTCACTGGTACTCGGACTTTTCTTCACTAATTCTTCATAGATATGCAACGCTTTTTCACAAATGAACGCTTCACTAACACTTTCCCCGGCCAACTGTTTTTCTTTAATAAATATTAAAAGCAACTTTTCCATCTCCTCAATCACTTGTGGCCTTTGCTTAGTTACCGCCGTAACTCCCGTTGCAACATTCGCCTTCTTAATCATTTCTTTATGCTTTAAAAACGTAGAAATGGTCGACTTCGCCATTCCGTATTCTACCGCTAAATCGGACACTCGTACACCATTCTCATATTTCGCTATAATTTCCTTCTTCAACTCGATCGTTGTTCGCACTGTTTTCCTCTTCTCCTTCCCCTTAACACTCATTACTTTCTTGGGACTCATTATGAAAGCTAAAAAAGCAATTAAAAGCACTGAAAATCACTAAATCACAACGAATGCTGATCGCGCGTTGTCTGAGTGACGCTCTCGAGAGAACTGATGCTTCCCGAACAAGCGAGAGTGGCCGAGATGGCGCGATCATCACAAAGCCAATGCGGTCGTCACGTGTTCGGCTGGTCGAGTACCGAATTTTTGGTCGAGCACCGCAGCAAAAATTTCTCGAAAATTTTGGTCGAACTCCGAATTGTTCGAGTATAGAGTCGTTCGACTACCGAGGTATCACTGTATATATATATATATATATATATATATATATATATATATATATATATATATATATATATATATATATATATATATATATATATATATATATATATATATATATATATATATATACACACACACATATATATATATATATATATATATATATATATATATATATATATATATATATATATATATATATATATATCTAAAGTAGGAAGATGTGATGTAGTTCTAAGGGAAAAGTATGGGAAATATGTCTGGGTAATAAGCAAAGCTCTACCTCCAGTTTGTTTCTTCATTATGATCAGAGATAAATGTAAACAAAACATTGGTTGCCATTTTTTATCGTGCTTTTTAGCGTGTTTAGGAAATGCATGATATAAAATCACCTTTAATATTTGTGCCTGTTTTAGTTTAGGGTACTGTAGTACATGCATTAAGTGTTCTGTACATTAAAGGGTAGTTTGTTAACAGTACTACGTACAAGGGAAGGTTTTAAAAGTCTGAATATACATGTTGAATAAATAGGTAAATATGGTGTCACTACTTCGCGGATTTTCACCTATCGCGGCCGCGACTGGAACCTATCTACCGCGATAAACGAGGGTTCACTGTAGAACTAACGCGATTTCCTCTTCCAGTACCTCGCTTTCCCAAATAGCAGATTTTTTCTTGGACCTTAAAGTTAAGCATAACTTCTCGTCATCGACTATTAAAGGTTACAGGAGTATGTTGGCGACGGTTTTTCGACACAGGAACCTAGACCTTTCTAATAATAAAGATATACGAGATTTACTTAGGTCTTTTGATACGACCAAGAAGATTCAAACAGCTCCCATCGCCTGGAATTTGGATGTTGTCCTTAAATTTCTCATGAGTGACAGATTTGAGCCTTTACACTCGGCTTCATTTAAGGACTTAACCTTGAAAACCCTTTTTCTAGTTACCCTCGCCACTGCGAAAAGAGTTAGTGAAGTTCACGCTTTAAGCAGGAACATTGGTTTTCGGAATGGGAAAGCCATTTGTTCTTTGCAACTGGGGTTCCTGGCCAAGAACGAAAACCCTTCTCGGCCATGGCCCAAATCCTTCGAGATTCCTAACCTTTCTGATTTGGCTGGCGGTGAATTGGAAAGTCAAGACACATGAAGTCAGAGCGGTAGCGACTTCAGTGGCCTTTAAACAGAACCGTTCTCTGCAAAGTCTGATGGATACAACATTTTGGAGAAGTAAGTCTGTTTTTGCATCCCGTTATTTGAAGAATGTTCAGACTCGCTATGAGGACTTTTTTACGTTGGGTCCTTTTATAGCAGCTAATGCGATAGTAGGTGAATGATCTACCACTACGTTCCCTTTTTTCCTAATACCCCTTTTCTATCTCTTGGAACTCGTTTGTTATGGTTGTTTGTGGAGATTGGGCGTCAGTCTTCCGCAATCTTTGATTTGGTTAGGTGGTCAATTTGTTCCTTGAGTGCACCTGGAACAAGGGTATTGGTTGAGGTTCTGTCATGTTATAGGTGGTTGTACCGTTTGACAGCTCCTAGAGATTTTCAGCCCGAGTGGATTACTGGATCTCTTAAGGATAGCGGACGAAATGAGGCAGAGTATCATTGCTGTCAGCTTCCTTATCAGGTGAGAACTGCTTAAGTTTATTGTATGTAACCCTTAAGTGAATTTTCTATATGTAGCTGTCTCTGACCCGCCACCAAGGGGTGTCAATCAGCTCTTTTATATAACCAGCGGGTAAGTTCTATATTTAAAAATGATATTTTCATAATAAAATAAATTTTTGAATATACTTACCCGCTGGTTATATAAATTTAACACCCACCCTCCTCCCCTCTAGAGACTACCTATGGTATGGCTATGAGGCATGGAAGAACTGGAGTTGGTGTGTAGTTCCACCTGTTCTACCGCTAGGGTGCGGTTGGTACACCTGGCGTATCTTCGATAGCGCGAGATTTGAATTTCTGCCCTGGCGTCAGGGACTTCAGCTCTTTTGTATAACCAGCGGGTAAGTATATTAAAAAATTTATTTTATTATGAAAATATCATTTTATAGATATGAAGGAATGATTATCCTAATACAATACAATATCTAGTTTGTTAGAGAAAATCATTTTCAAGGTAAAGTATTTATACATAGGAATGAACCAACTTGTTGGAGTTAATGCCAACCCAGTTATCATTATGTTATTCAATAATGAAAGGCAATTCCTGTTAATTGTTTTACTTTGGAACGGTCTTGCTCTGTATACTGAGCATTACACAGTTAGGTTTCCAAGCCTTATTTATTGTGATATGTGCAGTTGGTACACCATTTTCAAATATTGTGCCTTCTTGTTAGTAAATTTATTTTGCTACCTTTGTATAAAAAAGAGAAGGCTGAAAGTTAAGTTAATTTTTAATTATATTTTAATTTAGACTATTTTTATGCAGGTTTTTAAGTTGTAGAGATCAAGATATCATTTAGATTTTTCAAAAATTGTTACAAGGGAAAGTTTTATTACTGTAAAAGATGATACTGGCATTATAACCTTCAGTTTATTTTATGGTATATCCTCACCATTATTGTGGTGCAGGACATAATTTACCTTCTATGACTATATTTACTGTACTGATAAGTACTATTTTGTTTTAATTTCAGATGGATAGTGTATCATATTTCTTCAATGACTTAGATAGAATAGCAATATTGGTAAGTAGAAATTTTCCTTATGTTAGAATAAGTTATACATATTTGTATTCTTGGTAAATTACATCAAATGTGTGAAGTACACACACCGTCTCTTTCTGTTTACATTTTTTTTTATTGCTTTACTCAATTTCTTTTTCATAATTGTGTATTTGTTCCTACATATTTAAAAATCTTTTGTCTTTTAAGATAAGGAATGTCTTTTGCCGAGGTAGAATGATCATTGAATTCGTTAATGAGGTTGTTAACGACTGATGTTGAACGCGTACAAGCTGCCCCATCCACTTTCCTCTCAAAGATCCTTCACTTTTTTCTTAGGTGGCAATTGGTATAGACTCACTTTTGTGCCCTAACCAAATACTGTTACTGTATTTCTTTTCCTTCTACATTTTGTGTATTTGTGTGCTGGCTTTGTCTTTCATCCTGGAGACGAAGAAGTTTGTTCGCACTAAATGCCAAGAGAAAGGTTGTCTTTGTACTAAATTTATATCCAAAAGAGCAAAGTACCTTCATCCTATCTGTGCTGTTTGTATGGCCCCAATACTGTTTTTTGTCATCAACATTTGCTGAGTGTAGATAATGGCATCCTCTTCCATGACAGGCCTTTGATTTGAAGAAGGTCTATAGCTTTTTTATCTTGTTATTGAGAGTGCATGCTACTGAATCTCCTGCATTTATGACCATGGATTTGTGGAGGCAGTCTTAGGAGAAATAATGAGTAAGGAATGTGAGGCTGCAAGGCTTTCACCAATGACTGTTGCCTACCAAAGCTGGTTGCTGATGATATCCTGCATAGTATAAAAGACTAGACGTTTCAAGTAACCTAGTAAGGCAGAATCCAGAGACTTTAATCAATCGGATTGTGATTTTACAGGTGCTAGAGGTACTGCCAAAATGGATTCATTGTCAGAAGGAAATGGCAGAAGGAGAAGAAACATAAGAGTGGATTGCGATGTGGGTAGAATCTCCTCTGCGCAAACAGGAACCAGTGATCCATAATTTAATGTCGAACATGTCTTACAGATCATATAGGGTAACTCTATTAAAACCTTTATGATGGGCAGGGGAGAAGGAAGTCTTTATAAAGAGGAGGCATGAACAAGCTGAAAGCCTACTCGGGCAAATCCTTTCAAGTATACTACATTGAAGGCTGATGAACAAAGTACAGTACAGTATACAGAAGCTATGATTTTACATGTGGCGTGTAATATCCCCCAACTGAATTTAGCAAATACTCAGTTGAAAGTATAAGATTACCTAATCATAAAATTGAAAAATAGAAGATATAAGAAATTTCAATTGAATTTGAATGAGTCTTTCAAAATATAGTTGAAGAGATTCACATGAATTTTTTTAGCCAAGGGAAAACTATAAACACCGAATGCATTGAAGGTACAGTAATAAGTTTCTTTTAAGCTAAGAATGAAAGAAATGTAATGACTATGGTAGTGCAAAATTATATCATTACAGCAGAGTGAAGAGATTGAAACTCGTCTAGCCTGATTGGAAACAAAATTTGATAAACTAAATATAAAGTGTTTTAGAAACATTGATATCAAGAAACTGGGAAAACAAATGTGAGCAGAAAATAGAAAAAATTTGATGCATGTATGAAGTAACTTCAATTTCAAGCTTCAGAGCTTGTTCAAAAATGCACCGATAATCAGAAAATCACTTAATACTGTACATAGACTAGAGAATTACACATACACGCAAAGATGGACATAGAGGTGAAAATGGTAGAATGGCATGATGGTGAAAAACCCCAAAGGTGTGATCCTGGGTGAGCTGCATACTGATCCTCACTCCTATTGACTTGCAATGAAGAATGAGGAGTAAATGAAGTTGATTAACCCCTTAATGTAGAGTTTACAGCATCCCTTTGGCGCTCCTAGCTGCACCCACATTTTATCTTTTTGTTGTATCTCTACTCCCACTTTTTTTTTTCCATCTTACCATCCAATCTTCTGTCTTTACTTCATAGTGCAATTGCTTTATTTTCCCTAATTGCACCTCAGTGCTTAGCAGTTGTCCAAATTTCTTGCAATCAAATATATATGGTTATGGTGGTTTGTCAATGCATAGTTGAAGTTCTGAATCTAGATACATAAGGTTGTGGTGACTTGTCAATGCATAGTTGAAATTTTATGATCATAAATATTATGAATTGCTGCTTTTTAAATTTGTTACACTGAAGGCTGTGTATTATTAATGGGGTTGTGGTGAAGAAATGCGAGTTCGAAGAGACATATTGCTCTTGTATTTGCACCTTACCAACAAACTAGCAAATGTTAGAATTCAACTCGAATTTAATGTATTTTATATTATGTTTCACGACATTGATATTTATAATCTTTCAATTTCAGGAGTACATTCCAACTGATAAAGATATACTCCATTGTCGAAAGGCTACCAAAGCAATCACAGAATTTACCATACCTATCCAAAATGTACCCTTCCTCTTCGTGGATGTTGGGGGACAGCGAACACAAAGACAAAAGTGGTTCCAGTGTTTTGAAAGCGTCACGTCTATCTTATTTCTTGCATCGTCTTCAGAATTTGACCAAAGACTACTGGAAGACAGGTGGGTGTTCGTTCTTGTGTAATTATGACTATCCAAAATTTATTCTTATTAAAATAGCATCTTTTTCCTTTTTTGAAATTCTTGTTTGTTCATGTAACCATGGTGAAGCCTCCTGACATTTTTCATTACCTGAAAATTGTTTTCCACTCAAAGGTAAGATATTAAGCTACTGCATGGCATCAAGAGGTAGTTGTTAGTGCTTCTACCCACTGGTGGCTGATGATCAACAGTTTGTGTTAGTTATTCGCCCCTCCTTAAGATATTGCGACATTCCTGCAGAAAAATGAAAACTCATGATATCCTGCTCAAGTTTTGACAACATTGCAGACATAAGTGTGGCAGTTAACTTATCTTCATCTGTCATTTAGATAAAGGCGTCTTTGTCTGGGCCATATAAAGACTGAGAATGGGAACAGTATATGAGAGATGAGTTTTGTGGTGAAATAGTTCTTTATTCACGTGTAACAGTAAAGTTACTCAAGATCCAAATTTCATAAATACTGTATTGTCTAATTCAATTTTTGACAGCTCAAGTAGAGGGCAGTAAATATTTTTATTTGAAAAAAAAATGGGGTTTTGTACTTGCATAGTTTTTACATTGTTATATTCCAGTATAGTGTGTTGTACTGTATATGAAAATAATGGGGAAAGGATTACCACTCATCCAACCTTGGAAAATAAATGTTTTTGAGTACATGGTTGAAGTCCTAAGTGTTTCATTGAAATATGTGAACATTCTAGTTCAATGTTATGCACTTAAAGAATAGTTGATTATTCCTCAGGAATCTTGGGTAGTATATTCCTTTAAATCTAATGTTTTGTTTGCATATTTGAGGAGTTTTAATCTTTTAATGACGTATCATATAAAATATATTTTGTCAGCATATTTAGCTACGTTTGTTGATTTGTTTTTCAGAATAACCAATAGACTGGAAGAGTCTCTGAATATATTTGGAACAATTGTCAACAATCGTAGTTTTCGTGATGTGTCTGTCATTCTCTTTCTGAACAAGACAGATCTTCTTATTCAGAAAGTTCGCTCCAGACAGAGCAATATTTCTCACTACTTCACAGATTTTGTGGTAAGGAATCATCATGTATGTTTTATTTTTTGGTATTAATAAGGTTGTGGAATATTGTCCCTGATCAATTGATAAATAATTTTTTATTACATTATATTGTAGACATTACTGTAATGCCCCAAGTACCTTGTTCTAACATAAAATGCCAATGGGTTTTTATAATTTCATTAAAAAGATATTTTTCCACTTATTTAGATTTGGACTTTTTAAGTACTTCTCCATCATATTTAAATATTGACTAAGTAGGTTTCTCCATCATTTTAAAACAGTAATATTCTTAAATGGTGACCCCTAAAATAAAAACCATTTAGTCAGTCCTTAAATTGTTATGATATACAGTATTGTATTCGATGACATTTTTTCTTTGAAGGGTAATCCTCATGACGAGAAGTGCGTTCAGCATTTTATTCTACACAAATTTGTCGAACAGCGCAGAGCCGATAACAATCGTAGGCCGCTCTTCCATCACTTCACCACTGCAGTTGACACTGAGAACATTAAAGTTGTATTTAACTCTGTAAAGGATACAATTCTGCAGCGAAATTTGGAAACACTAATGTTACAATGAAGCTTATATGCAGGTGTCCTGCATACCCATTACAAGATGCCATTTCTTCCCTTGTGGCAAGTAAGTGTATTTGGAAACTACTTAATTTGCTGTTTAAACTCCATATTTGAAAACTTTGGAAAAGGCAGCTATGTGATTGCTGCTCAGAACCAGTTTAGTTTTCTCTTGACTGGAGTTTCTACTCTATACACAGGTGCTTTTAAAGATGACCAAGGTTGAAGTGAGGCAGCTTGCATTGATCAATTTATTCTTTCACAAATGTTAAAGTGTAAAGTCATATTGCACAAGCTGTTAAGTAGATAACTTGCATTTTTTAGCTGTTATCGCCAAGGTTACTAGAGAAAATTACATGAACGTGAAGTTGAACCTAAACCCTTATGATCATCATTCCAAAGTAGTTTTGAAGTTTGAATTGTTTTGTATATTTATCCTTGGATTGAAATATCTTACATTTAAACGTGATAGAAGATCCAGGAGAGTTTATTAGATGATACAAAATCATTAGTGAAGACATTTTCTTATATAGTTTTCATAAGATGTTTATGTATACTGTATACATTAATTCCCCTTTTTGGATCGAAAGTCTTTCCTATAAAGTAACAAATGCTCAATGTGTAGATGGGGCAGACTTATTTTTGTTTATAAAGAACATATTAAATTCCATATTTGTAGATGAACTTCGAGCTTTGCGAGTGAGATACTGCACTGTAGAAGAATCTTGAAGTGTTGGATATTGAAGATTATTGTTGAATATTGCAATTAGAATATTGGTAGTCATTGATGCGGTCACTTAATTGTGGGAAGTTTTCTTTTTTCCTTTTTAGTAGCCTTGGTTAAATCATGCGTATTTTGATATGCAGCTCTTTTTTTTTTTTTTTCTTCCTCCATGCCGTGTATATCATAATGTGACCCCAATTACGGACGATGATCTTATTTAAGTTAATTAACCCTGGACTCATTTAGAAAGACTAAGGAATCTACTAATTGACAATTATATTATTGTAGCTGTTTTAAAGCTACTAGATTTATATTATGTAGGAGAGTGTGGTAAAGTCATTAGATGACAAATGTGAGCAAGATTGATTTAAAATGCTCATGTTGTTCCTCAGTATGCAGGAAATTCATGTCACAAAGAATAATTTTTCTGTCACAAAGAAAAGAGTTCAAAGTCATTAGACTGTTTTAGTTTGGTCAGTAAATGTTTATTCTAGAATTAATTTCAGGCAAGGTTGGTATCAAAAGACTGGCTTGGTTTTAGTCCTTTTGTTTTAAGTTTTTGTACATAATCATTAGTGTCATCTTTTGAATTTACTTCAAATTCCCTTAAAGAGTTTGGTTACTAATTCACAGAAATATTAGAGTAATTAACCGGAATCCCTCCTCGTACTGAGGAGTTCATTGCTATATCAAAATATTTAATTTTAGATCAGATCAATACTCATTTTGTCAATTTTATTTTAAGTTGCTTCAAACCTGGGGCTATTTAATGTAGTCTACTGTATTAGCGTGATTAAGTTGGTTTATGAAATTTAGGAAGTGTCATACAATCAAGAAGTGATTAATGCGCACAATGATCCAGAGCATGTTAGTTTAAGAGCCCTGTTGATTTGCATTTAATGCTGTAAAATATTTTTAATACTGTATTATTTAGAAAATTTTGTATATTTAGGGAAGCTTTCACTCTCTCACTAATTTATTATCGTGATGACATTCTTCATATCTTCAGAAGGTCTTCAATTTACAAATATTGAGATACAAACACAAATCCAACTGAGACTAACAGAGATAAGATGAAGAAATACTTTAATAAAACAATATTATATCATTTAATACAGTAATCATAACAACATTTGTAATAACCAGACTCGACTAGGCCTACGATTTTCAGCTGTAGAAATCGACACATAGTCCCGTTTCGTATTGCAAATGTAATCTTGCCTACTGCATTAAATTTATATAATATTGTTTACAGTATTTCATTATAAACTTTTGATACAATATGAGATTTATTATTTCAGTTAGATTTGTGTTTGTATCCGAATGTTTAGAAGTTGAGGACCTTCTACTGTATTTCTGTTTCTCCATGAATTTATACTGTTGCATTTCTTGGGAGTTGAAAATTTTGGGTTAAAGATTAGGACCACAGCTATTAATGGAAGCATTTATATTTCTTCTGGCTTGAAAAATGAGGGGGGAAAGATTTGGACTACATCTGCCTGTAAGAAAAAAAATGCATTCCTGGTTTTATAGATACTTTTCTTGGATGGCTTTCCTATAGAGTCAGCTGTTTTCCTGCTAGAAGTTAATCTAAGTTGTGCCAAATTTGTTCATTTATTTTTTAGTGGACCAATCGTTATATAAGATTATCTATGAAGGTTTACCATGAGTTTAGCAAAAATGTATTAGATTTTGGTGTTTGATTTGTATCTTTTAGTTCTTATTATCAAGAATAATTTGGTATCAATTGGCATAGGAAGATTGACCATTGATGGAATATCAATTCATTATGATGATGGTCTCATTTGATAGCCAGTCATGGAAATTTAGAGTTCATTTGGCAATGTTTGTTGGTTAAGGCTGCTGACACGCCAAGTCCGTTTTGGTAGCAGGTTGAGAATTTGGCTTTTTTTTTTTCACGTTACAGATAGACGTAAGTTACTTTGAATGATCGTGTAGTACTTTATTACATTACTATCTCCTGAAGATGGTGGTGTCCGGAAAAAAATATGAAATTGGTATGGTTTGGCATTTTTTAAAAACAAAAGTTGTAAAGAAGTTGCTTTGGTACAGATAGATAAGAATATTCCCTTAGTAAACAAAGCACAAATAAAGTTTCCATGGGTCATATTTCTTTAGATTTAAGAAACATGTTTTTATAAACTTCTTATTTGCGAACAGATTCATTTCAGGTAAATAGCTTTCTGGCTTCACTAGTCACTATTACACAACAAGGACACCTCGTATTGTATTTCCATGCCTGTTACCACTTCCTTTTCTTCATCTTGCTGTCCAGCCTCTTGACCTTTCTCTCATAGTGCAACTGGGGTTGCCCCATGTTGCATGTTTCTCCTAAAGGTCCTTTGATGCCCCAATGCCACTTTACTCAAGACATACTCCAAGGACAATAGCAGTATGAATGCTATCTGCAAGGTCTAGACTTGACTTTCTAAGTTTTTGAAACTATATTTATTTATACCAGTAATCATCATTATCAGTAGGAAGTAATGAAAAAGATGCCAGTTTGGTGTAAACTTTCATATTAAAACATATAAAACAAGGAGGAATTGCAAAAAAAGTAAATCAGTATATATTGGGCAAGTAATATTTCTTGCTTGTGTATATTATCATGGCAGCTCTCACTCACTTGGATATAGTAAAATGCCTGGTCTAGATTGTAGAGCAATGGTTCTATCCTGCCAGAATTACAGGGAACTTCAATAAGTAAAATTGAGAATAGTACAAAGAATTGATTGTTACTTGTCACCGTAAAACTAGCATAAAATCCCATTTAAAAAAAAAAAAAAACACTTCCCAGTTTCTTGTGATTACTTCACAGTAAAAATGAACTTTAAACTGGCTTCCATGAATCAACTGGCAAAATCTTTGACAATATATCAAAACGGTGGAAATTTCAGAATTTTATAGGCCATAAGACAAACAGTTTAATTCAAATGCTCCTGAATAGTTAGGACGATTCAATCTTTGTAAGAAATAGAAAAATAGCTATGAGCTAAGAAAATAAACAAACAAATGTACAAACATGCTGGCAAATAATACTGCCAGCTTGGAATGTCAAAAATGAAATACACAAAAATAATCACTTGTCACTGCTAAATGAAAATGGAAAGGATTAGAGCATGAGAAGAACTGATGATTGGAAATGGGAAATATTTGCTAATCCAGGGAGACTAAAGAAACCACCTCTGCTTTGATAAAAGTTAGTAGGAAGCTTGAGGTTGTCTTTTGGATAACAATTCATGGTCGCTGCATGCACAGTTGTAACTTTTCAAGATCTATGAAATAGGTGTTGCTGAAGAGCCATTTGCACAAAATAAGGAATTTTATGATTACGGTAATGGTTTAAAAAGACCAATTGGGCTCATGCCAAAGGAAAATTGTGAAAACTATGAAAAGGGGGAACTTTAAATTGCTGTGATTCATGGGTGGAGCTCGTGGGGATAAATATTTATGCGGGAGTTTTGCCAGAATAAAGGTACACTTAAATTATCAACTTTTACTTTCAAGTGGTAAAATCATCGCACTTTGATTAAATTATGACACTACCATTTTCAAAACATAAGCCCGACTGTTTAATTATTATTCATATTTCATTAGAACATCCATCATTTTTATGTAAAGTTTTGAGGAATTTTTTAATACATGTATAGAAATTACATGAAAATTTGTTCTTGTAACTTATCAGTTGATGCTGAAAATCCAGAGAAATCAAGGAAAAATTACTGCACAGTCATTCTCATCCAGTAACGTGTATAAAAGTTGAGCTGGACAAGATCCTTTTTCATATTTCGTATCACAGAAAAGGAGATACCAGAAAGTTATAGCAGTCAAGTCTGATAGATCCACCTTGAAAAATCCAAGAAATATTATGCTACATTGCTATAAAACACATTACAGTATAAGGAATTAATAGCTACTAATCATATGTTTTTCATGCTACTGTATTAGTGTTGTCTTTATATGGTAATGCACATGAAATGGAAAGATCAATTATGGCTACCAAGATATACAGTAGGATTATTTATGTTAGAAAAAATTTACGACTAGAAACAAGAAATTTACAAAACTAGAAGTATGGAAAACAAAATATCGAAGGGTAAGAGATAAAGAATAGTTATTTTCAAAAGCTTGATATTTTATTAAAGTTAGCAAAGGCAGGGAGCATAGAATTTCATAGGTAGCGAAGGGGGGAAAATTATCTTAACTGTCTTGACCACTGTCTAGGTTATGGGTTTTCATTTGCCATTATCATGTACAAATAGAGCTCGGATTTTCAACACCTAGAAGCATTGACACAATCTCTCTCTCTCAAACACCTAAAGGTTTTCTGAATGGGGGAAAGGCAATCACTTTTAGTCATTACATGTTTCTACCTCGGTTCCATCTTGACATTCTACTATCATAGTTTGAAGAATTTTACATACATTGTTACAAATTTTTTTTTATATCTAGTTGACACATCATTAATGAATGAACAGCACATATACACACATTCCAGGAAGTTTTGAAACGTTAAAATTTATATTTTAAAATAAAAACCTTTTATCTTACAAACTTATGAAAGTAAATGGTGTCCCTGCATACGAATCTAATCTGTTTTGGGAGTGAGCTCGCAACCAAAAATGCTTGTACGGTAAACTAAAACAATTTTTTCCTTTTAAGAAATAAAGTAAATTCACTCAATGCATTCCCATGTCCATAAATACTCTATATATATATGCACTCATTTTTAGAGGTTTGTAATGTTATTTAAAAAACAAATTGTTATCTCTAGCATATAAAATGAATACAGACTAATAATTCCCATCAATAAATAGAAATACCTTTATTTGCAAATTCACTCACAATTTACCCTTGAAGATTGTTGCAGTTGGCATACATGAAATGGGAGAGGGGGGTGATTACTGCTTGGTGGGAGATGCTCCCTCCATGAGGAATTTTTATCTGCAACACTTAATTTACACTTTCTGGACACTTGGTCGTCTTTTTTACACATTCTGTGTTCATAACGAACCTATCTAGAGTCGACTGCTGTGTCCTCTTCCTTAATTTCATAGTCATGTGACATCGCATTATCAGTATTGCACAGATTGTCTACTTGCCATGATGAAGTCGTATCTTTTATTAAATTTTCTAGTCTTTCCAACATTCTTAAGATCATCTTCTCTTCCTCGGTTGAAATCGCTACATTCTCTTGATATTGCTCCTTATTTAGCTCCATTACCATTGTTTTTTCAATAATAGCATGTCCTATAATTGTATCACTTTATAACTGCTTCTCTTCAAACCAGATAAGCAGATAAAAGTTCAGTGTTAAGAACATGGTGCCCTTTATTTTCATTGATAGCCCTGGTTCTGCATTGTCTAATGCTTCGATATCCCATTAGTTGCTCATAATTATATCTGTACCAATAGTGGATGTTGCAGTAAGAATGTACAGGTTTGCAATCAGCCGCACACATGATCTTTTCCTTTTTACAGTCTTTAATTCTCCTTGGGGGACGTTGTCACGATACTCTTAACTTTACGTAGCACAAAATGTCTTTATGATGAACAATAACGGTCACAGCTCTACAAAGAATGTGCAGTCACAACTGTACAAAAAAAAATTCCAAAGACTTGCCTAAGAGATTATTCTTCTACCAATGCTGCTGGGAGAGTGAAAGAGTTAGACTGAGCAAGGGGTGGTTGCGAGCTAATAAAAAAAACAAAATGGCATAAAAAATCTCTGAACACTGTGAAGGTGGCATCTGGGTACGCATACTAATCTTAATAGTATTTGTCTATGAAAAAGCACATACTGTACAGAGGCCAAGTTTGCTCGCAGGTTGATACAATAGTCGTATTCAGTCACTCATGAGCCAAGGTACCGCTGTAAATTTTTTTTTTAATGTCTTGTATGTTGCTGGTCTGAGCTAAGAAAATCGGTCTTAAATTTAAAATTAGTCGTTAGTTGTTTAGCTAATTGAATGGGAACATTCCCAATTTAAAGATGCTGATGGCTTTATGGGTTACCTGCTTTATTTAAGTGTTAAAAATTCAAAGGGTCTATCAGATAAATGTAACTTTTCTGGTAACCAACTTCATTTTGCTCTTAACTTTAATTTCTTTGCATTTCACATTATAAAGTGAGCCATAGTATTCGTTGTTTCTTTTTGTTTGGACTGTACAAGGCAGGTTTGGTATATTTTATGGCATTGCCTAGATATGCAGTATGACTTGCTCTTTTTCATCTTCAAGTTCAGCTGTGCTTAGTACCACATATAATGATTTTCATTTATCATTTACTCATATTTATTATGTAGGATGCATAATGATAAAGAAATATTTTACTTTTAATAATTTTGGATAACCCGAAAGTTCCAAAGTCGTAATTCATCATTAATACTTTTATTTTCTTTTTTAATACTAATCATGTTAAAGCATAAATGTAAATATTATTTTTTTTCACTCAAATTGAGTTATTCCTTCCCAACATCCCAAATTATTTTGTTACTTTTAGAATTTTGGGAAATTCTAGTGACCCTTTCACTTCTGAATGTCAGATATCTTCTTGGTCAAAGTTTGTATAGAAATACACTATGGCGCAAGAGAAATACTACCTACTAAAATTAAATCACTAATACCACACTACACTGGCACTGCATTAACGGTTCACAAACAAAGCGAACGTTGCCCATACACCCTTGGACTCAAATTCGGCACAAGTCTTGAGGAGCAGTAGAATGACTGGCTTTTCTACTGCTTGTTCTTCTCTTGAGGAAATGCAAGAGCCAAAAGCATTATTATTACTTGCTAAGCTACAACACTAGGTGGAAAATCAGAATGCTATAAGCCCTGGGGCTCCAACATGGAAAATAGCCCAGTGAGAAAAGGAAACTAAGAAAAATAAGATATTTTATGTACAGTAACAACTTTAGAATAAATATATCCTATATAAACTATAAAAACTTAAAACAAGAAGAAGAGAATGTATAATCTATAAAAACTTTAAAACAAGAGGAAGAGAAATGATATAGAATAGTGTACCCTCAGGCAAGAGAACTCTTAACCCATGACATTGGAAGACCATGGTACAGAGGCTATGGCACTACCCAAGACTAGACTGGTTTTATTTTGGAGTGGCCTTTGCCTAGAAGAGCAGCTTACCATAGCTGAAGAGTCTCTTCTACCCTTACCTAGAGGAAAGTGGCCTCTGAACAGTGATAGTGAAGAAGAATTGTTTGGTAATCTCAATGTTGTCGTGCATGAGAACAAAGGAGAATATGTAAAGAATAGGCCAGACTATTCGGTGTATGTGTAGCCAAAGGGAAAAATGAACTATAACCAGAGAGAAGAATTCAACGTAGTAGTGTTTGACCAGTCAAAGGACCTCCATAACACACTAGCTGTAGAATCTCAACAGATGGCTGGTGCCTGGTCAACCTACTACCTACGGTGGTCAAACGTGTGATGCTGGTATGTTACAGGATAGAGCACCTCTCTTGCAGATTACATCTGCCAAGAAGCAACTCTCTTATCCTGGTAATGGGGAGGAGATACTGTAGATTTTCCATGTCCGATTGCTAGGTTCTTTTCTAGGCCAGTATTGGCCGAAACCGGCTGTAACAGCTTCTTCATCCCTAAGATTTGCAGTTAGGATGTTGGAGTCAACCTTCCTTTTCCCCCATTGGGGACAAGGGAAGAAAAGAATCCTATAGTTTGGTTTTAGTGGACTTCCTCCCACTAGTGATTAAGTCTCCCTATTTTCAAAGGACAAAGCTTGTATATGTTAGGGAAAAATAAATTTTAGTTGTAATTTTAGTTTTTCTACATATGCAACCCTGAGTCCTTTGAATTAAATTTGCCATTTGAACCTCCTCTCAGTCATAGACCTAAGGACAAAAGTGACTATTGTGTGACAGGCTGGTGGGTTGGGCGTCCCCTTTTTGCCACCTGTCATTAACAAACTACCTTATTAACAATTCAATGGCAGTTCCAGTGCCACAAAAGACATATTTCTAATTTAAACATCTCCGGTTTTTATAGCTAAGAAAAATACACATTACTGATAGATTTTTTTATTAGTAGACCAATTTCTCCCAACCATCGCTCTCTTGTTCTCTCAGCCAGAGCAACCCAACTCTTTCTTCAAAGGTTAAATACTTTTAGG
Source organism: Palaemon carinicauda (assembly GCF_036898095.1). NCBI lineage: Eukaryota > Metazoa > Arthropoda > Malacostraca > Decapoda > Palaemonidae > Palaemon > Palaemon carinicauda. The sequence continues at coordinate 17,858,757 of NC_090745.1, forward strand.
TCTTGGCCTTACCTCTCTTCAGGAACCGTGGCACCATGGAACAGCCTGTCTTGCAATCTTTTCAGGCTTTAATAAAAAGCATGTCCTAGAAATTTCTAATGACCATCAATCAATACTATATTTCAGTCATGAAGTGAACTTAACTGATCTGCCTTCTAATTAAGTTATGAGTGGGATTTTTCCATTTAGTACAGAACCAAATATTCTTGAGAGTTTATTTCTAGTAATGCTAAAAGGTATTGAAGTTCTTTTAGAAATAAGAAAAGAACCATAATTGATTGGTAGACTGTTGTAGATGAGCGAATGGACTAGTAATATTGCACATTTTTGTATTACTGGTACATTGCATTTTCACCCATGTCAATCAACTTTGACTTATAAGGTACAAGTGGCAAAACTGTGATATGTTTAATTGGATTTTTGATAGATCTTATTAATAACAAAAGACCCTCATAATGAAACAGTCTACCACTATCTGTTTGATTGTGTTTAGATATGTTGAAATGAAGTGCATTGCATCAGTAACACTAATAGTGACAATTGGTTCCCCAGTTTTAAGTATGGAATTTGATATTAGAAAAATTAAAATAGATGTTTAAGTAAGCTTTCAACTCGTAGGAGGATACAGTGTATGAAATACCATCATCTTTTTTTCATAATATCTAAACCATAAACCAGTTTAGTGTTGATCAGTATTTCTGTATGTACTGTAATATTATGGGGTTTACAATACATTAATTAAACTTCATAAAGAGGATTATGCTTTTGGTTCAGTTTTTCTTTGTAAGTTGACATCCACAGAAGTACGCTCCATTAAGTGTGGGTTTCTATAATATTTACCTAAAAGTAGATTTTGTGACTAGCAACAAATTATTATATTTTGGTAAAGAGAAATGTAAGTTTTTGAGGGAAGAGACATATCTTGGAGTTGGATAGCACAAGACAATGAGTAGCTCAAAGAAGAGTTTTGTCATCCCAGGTGTGATTGTAACCCAGTTAATTCTTACTGCTCAGTCATGCCTGGTGTATGTGGTTGTTTACATCTTCAACCAGTATGTAGATCACAAAATACAGCTTAGGGAATAGTCTTGGGCTTAGCTAATGCTAGACTACCCAAATATATGGCCCAGCCTTGCTAGTATACACTACACACACAGATTTAGCATTTAAAGCAATAACCAATTTTGAAAAATTTTTGTCCGCCTAAAATTGGTAAATGTTAGTGCAAAAATTCATAGCTTAGGCTAGGCTACTACAGTAGGTTTCATTGGGCAAGGATATCATAGCTAGCATAGGCTTTATGACATATGTGTTTATTAAAAGGGTGATACAGCATACAACAAGGAAATAGTTTGTATCCACTAGGCCTACTATATATATATATATATATATATATATATACATTTTTTATTTAGACTACTATATATGGACTTGCAAACGAGTGGGAGTGCCAGAATTTTGTAATTTTTAGCGGAATCAAGACTTTCCATTAGTTTGTCTAGATATCTGAATGATTTGCTCTAGGAAATTCTTGCATAGCAGTTCTTTTGACTCGTATGATAGTGTGTTTACGGGGGATCAGCTGATAATGATTCGTTTCTTCGAGAGTTTGAGAAGTGTTGTATGTAATATTAATAATGCTAATAATTTTTTACACCAGACCATAAGATTTCAATTTTATTAGAATTAATTATTTTTATACTCCCCCTGACATTTATGAAGCTCTAGTTGTTTAATGGATTTATGGCTGGATGATAAAGATCAACATTCTCTGCGTCACATGTCGAGGACGGTAGTGTGACGTAGAAAATATTAACGAGGAATTTGGTAGCTTACCCGTCCCTTTTATGGGGCAATATTTACATCTTATGGCTGACCAATTTCACATGAATGACTGCAAACGTGAAAGAAAAGTATCTTTTAGTTCGGGAAAATCCAACAAATACTAGGCTAGTGCATTACAGTTGGGATGATGATGATGCTATTCAGGCTATTACCAAGCTTTCTGAGTGTGTTGGTAGTGAGCTTCATAAGCTTTTTCTGAATTTACTTTATTTAATATAAGAAGACTAGTGCACCTTTGGGCTTTTAAGTAAAAATGCTCAAAATTTGTAAACTGTAAAACCTACTAGTCAAAATCACACCACTTCTATGTACTGAGGCAATGTGGAATGTGCACCAAAACTGATAATGGTGTTCCAAGGTTGAATGGTCTGCATAAATTCTTTGCTTTTTAATCTTAATAGTGTCAGTAATATAATTAGCCAATACATCCTGATGAGATAGATGAAAGTGCCAAGTCTTCTTTTTATGCCTTTTTTATTTTCTAAATTATAAACGGGAAGTTAAAGTTCATCTTTGTTAGTCTATGATGTTTTTTTCTGCACTTTCATAAATAATAAATGATTACAAAAGTACAGCCGGAAATATTATGTGGGTATCTGTTTTCCCCCTTACATTGGACTGAAATGTGACATGTAAATTATACCAGTTTTGTTGAATTTCTCCATATTTTTATTAATTGTAAAATTAATGATAGAAATTGTAATTTGGTTCTTGTCGTTTAATGAGTGTCAAGCCATTGGTGTATGGAATATCTATGCCAACAAAATTTGGTAAATGTAACCACAAGAAAATGTGAAGTCTGTCTCTGGGGATTATAACATAGTTTTACGGTGATTCACTAGATTTCATAAGAATTGTACACAATCTTCCCCTTCTTGTGTCTATGGCTCTTTTAGTGATGATACATGCAGAATTTAAGTTAACATTTCTATAGTACTTTGAATTGCTATGAGAAAATATCCGGGAGTTTCGTACGATTGTTGATCATGTTGATTTTTGTAAAAGTTTTAATTGGCTTAAAAGTGGAAACTGTTCATGTTCAAATTCTTCCTCAAGGAAGATCAACCTGGTTATAGTTTTTTACACTACAGTACAGTACTATTGGGTATTATCAGATAAATACTGTATAAAATTTCTCTTTTAAAGAATTTATTTTCAATTGTTTGGCTATTTGTTTGTTTACTGTTGTGTTTTTTGCCTCTCTTTTTCTTGAGGGTAATACTTGAAGGTACAGTAATACTCATTTTATTGAATTTTTTTTGGTAAACTTTGCATCATTTTAAAGTTATATATGGGGCACACACAGTTTAAGATATTTCAGTTTAAGATATTTGTTTTTTTATTTAGAGAATGTGGATCATGAAATCATTGTTTTATAAATGTCCTTTTAGCATATGCAAATGAAACTTAGAGCAATGAAATTATGACTTGGTAAAATAAACTTTTTAACTTTTGAAGTTAAGTATTGTCCAAGTAATTGAACTTTCCTGTTAGTAGCCTCATTATTCATATTTGTGTATTTCTTAGGTTCCAGAAAAGTATTAAAATCTGGTACTGTATGTTAAAGGGAAATCTTTAGTTTTTCTTTATTTTGGAGGATTTTGAGTGTTTGTGTTTTTTATCATCTTCCCTATTGCCTTTGGTTGCTTGTTTTGATGTTTTTGTCGTGACCAGCTTTGTTTGGCATATTCAAGTATTTAACTTAAGTCTCAGACCTAAATTCCTAAGGAATTGCAAATTTTTAAAATTTTCATTTGAGTCATTAGGTAGCAATATTTGCTGTACAGTTGTAGGTAACAAATGGTTTATATACAATATTCAAAATTGACTTTCGCATGAACACACATTTTCGGTCAGCCCACAAAGAATGTGGATTTTTATTTTTATTTTCTTGAAACATTTGGTTAGAGGACTTTTGAATTCTTTTTAACTTGGTGATTTTGTTAAAATTAACAAAAGTTTAATGAAGGTAGTGTTAAATTAGGCTATATTTTTGGAAATAAACGCATGTCCATTGCAGAGTCAGATAACATTATATGATATTTTTATGAATTGTTTTAATTGTCGTGATGGGAGATTAATCATAATCACTCCCATTTAGTGAGGATAAGGGCATAAAATTAGTAAATCCCTTTATTGATTGTTGTATTTACACTTAATATGGTCATGATAACTGGCTTCCAATTAATTATGTATCTGGTCAGTTGGATTTCTGTTGTCTATTTTTTTTCTGTCTTATTAATTTGATGTAAATGTAACTACCATTAAGACTAGTTAGTTGTCTCGGTTTGTTATGAATAATGGTTGATTTAATTGGTGACTTTTCAGTGTCTGGGAAAGCTTAAAATTTGAAAATAGTTACGATCTAAAAGACTAGTGTATTTATGATCATATAGGATCATTTTTTTAAATTAGAAATTGTGGCTTCTCATTACCAGTAAACAAGAATTGTTTAAATTTTTCATATTCTGATCAATTATATATCCAACCCTGGTAAGATTAAGCATTCATATATCAAAAGAATATATATATTTTTGATTCATCGGAAATAACTATGCAAAATCATGTTCAATACCTCCTTATTTAGATATTTTTTTACAACTTATTTTTTTTTACTGCAGTATATGTATCATAAATGGTAGTTTCTATGTGTTGCCTATCTGCTACTTAAGGATGGTTTGTCTTCGGTCAATTTTTAGGTTGGTATGTAGAGGGGCAGATTCCATTGTCAGTATAGCTATTGTTTTAAATTAGTTTACAAACATCACAGTCAATTTTTTAGAATTTTAGAGCTTCGCAAGAGGATTTGCTCTTGGATGACAGGTGAAAATTGGAGGAAAGTAAAGTTGAAGTGATTGGGAAAATAAATAGGAAGAAAGTAAAGGGAATAGACAAAAAATTAAAGACAGAAACCATTGCTGCTATTGTCAAAAAGATGTTACAAAGAACCTTTAATAGTGTATACAATACCTCACAAAAAGCCCTATACAGGTAGCTTTCCTATCCCTTATAGAGCACAGGTATTGTAAAAGATGAAGGGATGCTTAAGGGATCAGGTGTTGGTGAAAGACCTTGATGGGACACATCAGGTCCAAGAACCAAGGGTGAGGTGACATGTAATTGTGAGTATCCACACCCAGTGGAATAAACATAATCAATTACCTTTTGGAAACTTCTTATTTTTAAGGAAGAGTCTGCTGCTATTCAATTGCTGTTTATTGCAGATCAGCAGTCATTCCTCAGATTTCCAACATGGTAACATTAAGTAAATGTAGACATTTTTGGCGAGTGGATCCTACATCTGATCAATAATGTTGTTCATTTGTGCTGTGGGTTTTCATGAGAGTTGTACTATTTCCTTTTCTGAACACACAATGGATTGGATTTTATTCCTTTCCAACTAGGTAGTGATGGTAAGGTCAATTTCAAATTTTCCATGGCTGAAGTGTCTGCTGAAAATCTAGCTCCCTCAAATTATGGAAGTGTTGGATGATTCCAGTGTCTTCCAACAGTCCCTTAAACATAGTTTCTTGTATTGTTAACTCCACCGTCAGTGTGAAAACCAGTAAGCACAGCTGATTTTATGTCGTATTTTGAGAAGTTTTCTAGTCTTTTCTTCCCTTTACATCTTCGAAAGCCGTTCATCTTTTGGTTAAAACTCCACTCGTACAACTTCTTGGCCGTGTAAAAAATTTGTATCTGTAGTTGGTATCAGAGATCTTTTTCTTCGGAAGGCACATGGAGATAGATAACCATTCTAGTCATCAGTTCCCTCAAGCGTGGATGTGATACACTGATCCCCGAGACAATATACCCAATCTCCTTTGTGGGAATATTCAGGATAGTCTTCTAGGGGTGTTGGGTTTCTTATATAGACTGGTTTCAAAGGCATAAGTTATATAATTGTTGGAGTGAACTGTGCTTTCTAGGAAATGTGATAATGCATTGGTGATGAGTATTTTTTTCTCTCAAAATATCTTTATGTACAGACAGATTTGGCTTTAAGTTTTTTTAGCATTGGCTAATCACAAAAGGAAAATGTTTTCATTCATTGTTTATTGCACTTAATGACTGCATTATCACACTAGCAGACTTTTTACTCTATAATTTGGAGGTAATTCCACTTTGGCCTAGTCTCCATCAGTGTACTGGCTGCTTCCTTCTCCCCTTTCATGGCCCTTACAAAAATGTTCAAAAATGGTGATGAGAATCTATTAATTTTTCAGCACCAAATTCCATGGAAACTTCTTGGATGCCATATTTCATTTCACATCACACTGATTTTGCACACCAAACCTCTCAGCAATACCTGCACCACATCTCTGTTTAAACAGCTTGTACAGAGCCTCATCTAGGTTAACAAGATTGTATTTAAGAGTTTTGAGTAGTAACATCTAAAGGTGGACTGAATACTGTTGCAATTTAGCTTGTGATTTTTTAGAAATACCATAATGCTTGCATATTCATACAATGCTACATCCGTCATTAAAAAATTGTTTAATAGGTAAAACTTATGAGCCAATGAGGCATTTACAAAGAATTTAACCAATAAATCTTTTTCTTTTGATTTATAACAATAAAAGTTCAATAAAATTAAGAATTGCTCTACAACAGGACATATTTGGCATAAAGAATATGAAATTTACCTGGTGTGAAACAAATGTCTTATTTGTCGTGCAAAGCAGTCGGTAGTGAAGTAAACCATTTAAGATGGTAATTCTATTTTTGAAATGTACAAAGAGATTCGTGTAACAGTTATCAAAGTATAATAATGACAGGAGCACAAGACATTTAAAGTTCTAGAGTAATGCTTCAGGTTGAGATTAATCAGAGGGGAACCAAAAGTAATGGGTACTGAGCATTATAATTGCCCCAAAGAGAGTAGCAAAATGGCACAACTAAGTGTGGGTTGGTCACATTTGTAGTGTATAACCTTCACCTCATATGTAAGCAGCCCATAATAGACCTCATACACTGAGTCAAGCTAACAATTAAACATTCATTCACACCTTGTCTTGCTTATGCAAAGCTAAACAGTAGCCATTTGAAGCCATCTCAGCCAGAGAGTGTTTTTCATTAATGCGATATTCTACTGTATTGCCGAGTTTCTTTTCTTTCTACTTAAGGACAATCATTGGTATGTGGTTAAAATTATTAGGAATATTTTGCCATTGAAATTTTTAACTTTCAGTAACTATGATTCCTGTTGATGACCTTAAAATTTTGTTGTAAAATATGTTAGTACAACAAGTGAAGTTTACATTCCACATATATGAGGCTGATGTAAATGTTGAAATATATTATGTTGGATCCCAGCTTTGTGTCCATTAAAGGAAATAGAGATTTGGGTAAAGCAGTGAAAGTTACAACCATTTTTATGTTCAAATTCAGCTTTTCCTGTCAGTGATTATTTTAACATATCATAAACTTTAATCTTCATTATATGGCAAACTTATGGAAAAATTAATATAATATATTGATATACAGTATATGAATAATGAAACTCTCCATTGAACTGGGACAGTCCTGAGTTAATTGCTGATGAAAGCAGGTCAGTGGTAACTATTAAACACATTGTGTGGGACTTCAGCTAACCAAGAATTTCAAGCTTTGGAAATCATCAATCGAGGAAGCCTTTATCCTTTGGAACTGTAATTTGTTGTAGAAAATATTTTTTATTACAATCAATAATTTGGCACATCCCAATGAAGGGCGAGTATTTTAACTTGATAGTCTGGTTAAGTTACTTGAAAATATTCTAAAGAGAGGAAATTTCCTTCTGATCTGTTAATTATGGAACAGTTGTCAAGGTGTTATTTTGAAAGTTATCATTGTTAATTAGCTCATTTTTAGTTTAGACAAGAATGAAATTTCTTGTAATTTGTTATGTATAATTATACATGAACCAAGAATTATAATACTGTATAGCACTTGAGAATCGTAAGGCGGCATCATTGGGTAGAATTAAATTTATTTCATGCAATGCATGAAGTAAACAAACCACTAGAAATTAATTATGTTGATATAACTCTGTAATTGTTTTATCTACTGAAAAGATTAAAATTTTCTAACAAGATTTTATGTTCGTAGCATATTTGGCAGGGGTTTTTATTCCCAATAATATGCAAAGGTTATGGTACAACATAATTTTTGGTTATGGTTTTTGAATCACTAATAAAATGAAAAGAAGAACTTTAGCATGTATCTTCAGGTTCATTTTTATTGTATGTTCTATCATTGTTAAAGACAAGTGGAGGTCCATTATTGCATCTTGTTACTCATTAAGAATTTCTTTCTGAGACTGTAAAACTTTTTGCAAATAGTCTTTGGTGTGAGAATTAACATTGTGTGACAAGATTGTATATAACAGTAGGCTTTAGTTTTTTTGTGATAATTAAGGTAAATGAAGTGAATTGTATATTCATTTTCAGGCTCAAATCCTCATTGTTATGTGCTTCCTAATGCATAAATAAAAATGTATTTACTATATTTAGTTTAAACATAGCTTTAATACTGGTCGTTATTTGATAAGACACTATTGTAGCTGTACAATAAACGATAAGTTTCCCCGAGTGTGTGTGTCATTTGGAGATGCACCATAAGGTTCTCCATTGTGTGTCCCTTTTGGATAATGTACAGATATATGTTGTATGTCATGGAGATGGTAAGTTAAGATATCCACAGACCTCTCACACTCAGTACTGTTGGAGTTACATATCTTTTGTATTACTGTACATTATTAGTTTAGGCTGATACTTGCATAGTACTGTTATTGTTGAAAAGACGTTTAAAGGATGTTCTAGAATTGGTTCCCTCCGTAGTAACAGTATAATTCAGTTTGCTTGTTTTGTTATTCGATTGATTTTTAATTTTTCTGTTATTTGAAGAGCTTGAGATATCAATCAGGGTACTTTTACTAACTTTTTGAAGTTTACCATTCTTTTCAAAGATGATTTTGTTCAGTAGCAAGTTCAGTTTGATAACTTTCATAATGCAGTTTTAGCTACCATTCCATTTGTGTATAATTAGAAAATTTAGTAAATAAATGTAGCTTTCTTAATTTGTGATAAATGATATTTTGTTGAAGACTTCTGCATATTTTTCAAGGACATTCCTATTCCATATGTGTTTGCTTTTGTCTTTGTCGAGTTTGTGAAGTGGTCATTTGTTTCATATAATGAATTTTTTGATATTTTGGATACTTTTTAGAGTTAGGTTTTACAAGGTATTGTTACATAATTTGTATAGAGTGAGTGACCTCTCACTGCCAGTGTTTCAGACACATGTTTAGAGCTGAAGTGACCCTTCAGTGGAATCTGTGTGGGTGAGAGGGAGAAAAAAAATAGCATGTAAAGTTATGACTTCTGCCCGAGCTTGAGAGCATTTTATAGAAAATATAATAAATATTATTTTGTTACTGTAAATGCAGTGTATTACTATCCTATTGTAGATTCAGTTATACGTATTGATAAAACGCCGAACCCGTTGTGGAAGCCTGTATAGTACTGTCAAGTAGAGATTTCTCATTGATTTATCTGGTAAAGCTGTTTGATAATAAAAAAGTATTATCTTATTGATTGTATTGTGCATGGTTTTGCCAACGTTTTTATATGCAATTGATATAAAAACTTAAAAACAAGTAGAAAGAGTATTCAGAGATTTCAGACCTCCATCAATGAATATTGTCAACATTTTACTCTGTCTACTGACCAAGCTTTCCCTTTTTCATATGTTGACTGTGAATGAAATTGCTGTATACTGTACAGTAATAATAACAATAATAACCAGAATCTTGATCCAGATCACCTCCAAAATCGAATGAGTTCTTCCGGAGAATAATACCTATCCTTTGTTAAAATTTGGTGAAAATGCTGCAATAAGTTTTGTGTAATCCTGATCACAGATAAACGCAGAACATTTTATAACCTTGGCGGAGATAAGCTAACTTTGTCAACTTGATGCACCATTATTTATGAGCTTCATTATTATGGTACTATTAGCCTTTCCTTATAGGTGTGATTCAATTTGTAGATATATTGTACTTTATATCCATACATTGCGTAGGAAGGGTATAGTTTAACTTGGATACAATTACATGGAATTAATTAAGGTCTTACCTATCGGAACCATCACACTAAGGGAGCCAATGATATTTTATATTCTTAGAGTATAAACACCTCACTCGTAATACCATACAGTATGTGAGTATGTTTTGCTTGGTAGAAAAGTTAGCCCATCAGATTGATTCGAACCGAGAGACTAATCATTGTTCATGAATATCTTCAAGAAAATCATTAAGATTTCTTTGGAATATCAAGTGTACTTACTATGGCATGTTCTAGCATAATTTGAGAATTTAGCAATAAATTTTAACCATGATCATTAGAATCTTTCGGTTTGTTTTGATTTACATTTGGAATTTATTTTCTAAAAGTGTTGTCTAGAAAAAAATATTTGCCAAAAACTCTGTGAAGTAGTGATGTTACTGTGCGTAACATAAATAGTCAAATGAGGGCACTGGTTTATATATTGGGAGAACTTGAGATAAAAGCTAGTGATTCATTAAGGATCGGAGCTTAAGCCTTTTCTTTTCATCACTGCGATAAAGAAAACTGCGAAGGAGTACAAAAAAGGGGACCCCTTACAGGTGCTTCATGCTTATGACTAGTGTTAACAGCAAAATCTAAGCTAGATGTCAAAGAAATATTAAAAAGACAGAGGACATGGAATCATCCTAAAATGTAAGGGTGCAGGAAAGACTGCATATTAAAGAAAAGTTAGGAAATGGTGTGTATACGGTAGGGAGAATGTAGGAATTAACTCCATACTCTGCAGCAAATGAATGTACAAATTAATCCTAAGGATGACTAAAATGCATGGCAGAATTTTTATTGAAAAATTTACATACTTTTAGAAAAGTAGTGTGCGGTTCAGATGCTATAGAAATATGCAAGAAGTTTTGTATGTGGGATAATTTATATGTTGGAAAGTGAAATTGCCAGACTTTGTAATCAGGAGAGATACTGGTTTGGAGTAAATTTGTGTATATGATAAGATCAAGTTGTAAGTCTTTGACTAGAATCTATATTATCTTTTATTGATTAAGGTGAAAAGTAGAATAAGGACTAGTTATGAGTTGAGAAATGTGGTATGAGCCCATAGTCATTTATTGGAGTAAGGAATGGCTGGTGTTTGTGAAAGATAAAGTACTGAATTAGGATCTTGAAGAGAAATTACAGTAACTATCATTAGTGAAAGAGATCGTAAGAGAAAAATTTGTAGGGTTTTGTTTGTAAAGGGTAATCGGGAAAGTTGTTATGAATAGTGGAAGGATAAAAGTGAGTGTTTTTTAAGATATTGGAGAGTAAATAATGGAAGACGAAGCAAGCGACAAAATAAGTGAAGCAAAGTTGAAAGTGTAAGAAGGGTTTGTCAAGCTAACAAATTTGTGGCTGTTGAGTGTAAATGAAAGAAAAAGGTTGCAGCTGTTGAAATGAAACATTTTCTTAATATGTGCAGTGTAAGAAGAATTAATATGGTAAAGAATATATATATGTAGAAATGGTAAAAAGGAAGGATGGATGGATCTAAATATTTTAAGGTGGTACAGTCATTTTGAAAGAGTGAATGGTAAAATGGTTGGATACATGGCATGATTGGAAGGGGCATTGTATAAGAAGGGCTCATTGTCGAGGAGGCGCTCAGGGTAGAGACAAATGACGTTCTGTGCATAAGTGTATCAAAGCATATTTACACACACACACACACACACACACACACACATATATATATATATATATATATATACATACATACATACATACATAGGCTACATAAACACGTGTGTGTCTGTGAATGTAATTTTCTTTACAGACGTGTGTGAATAATTATAGGGTCTTCACGCAAGCTGTTAAAAATCTTGATGATGATTTTTCTTCCTGATGATTTTTCTTTTAGTAATTCATTAGATGGATGTTATCTTTTTTATTACTGTAAAATTTCTGAACATCTTCATACATGTAATTAGATGTATTTTACAAATTATCGTTTGTATTTTATAGATCTTATATCATATGAAGTAGACAGTGTGAAAGGAGACCCTTTACTTTATAATGGATAAAAAAATATATCCATGATAAAAGCTATACAGTCGCTTCGTTTCCTCTTCATTTCTTTAAATGTTCCGTATAACTTCGAGTGCACAAATGAGATTCTTTGCCATTGCACCTGGGCATCAAATAGCCTCCCTAGCCCCAGTGGTGGGCCAACTGACCCAAATTCACAATCACAAATCCATTGACAATAAAAGGTACTGTATATTAATTTTAGTGTTATAACAAAATCGAGGTGGATCTGGCAATCAATTCTAATTGTGAAATTAAATTTAATAATATGATGGTGGTTATGATATCTACGCAATGTATTTGTACCGTTGTCAATATAAGTTTTATCAGTGAGAAAAGTCAAATACTGTCAGTCCTATGAAACAAATTAAATTCCCGCCAAAATAGTGTGCGCATCTTCCGTGTCAGTTGTTACTGTTAGCAAAGAAAACGGGACTGTTCGATGTTTTGACAGTTTGCTTGGTTGTGTTGGCGGAGGAAAGTGTAGTTGGAACGTCCTCCCCCGGATACCCACTGAGTATTGGACTTCGCTAGTCTGTTATTAAGGTATGCTTAAAACTATAAGGATAATTTAGGTATTATGCAGTTATTCAATGCAATGGTTAATAATGTTAACCTATATGTTAGCGATTTAAGTTATTATTCTTCTGTGTAGGTGCTGGAGAGAGAGAAATCAATACTCGAGCGGGCAAGGTGGGCTAAGCAGAATTCGCCCCAGGGTTACTCTTGCAAGCCCCCCGAAAGGAATAAAAAAGAAACCCTCCTTTTTTTAGCGCTTAGGTCGATGCATTCGCAGTCTAGATAACACAGAGCCGGTGATAGGACATCGGTCTCCCACCGGAGAATCGTGAAAATCTAGTGCGATCTTGAAGAAACGTTTAAAAGGGGGGTTATTGTTGGAGAAGGTGGTTAGTTGCGTCCCGGTATCTAGCGTTGTTGCTGCTGCTGCTGTCTGGGAGGCTGTTCAGCATCAGTTGCGGATGAGAGATAGAAAAGGAGCGGGACTATAAACAAAAGAAGGTATTTAAGCTGTGACATTCAATGCACTGTTGTTTGAAATATCGTCCATCTCTTGCAAGTGCTCTTTGGCCGGCGAAGTTAATTGCGAAATCGTTGTTGGGTGTCAAATTCATGTCTACTATACCGAGTGCATGGAACTGACATGAGTGTTTTTCCTCATTATCAACATCAGTGTCATTATATCTTCGTGTTGTGGCCGTTTTGTAATGTGGTGATTGTGTACTAATTATATTGTCATTTATTTGTAGGCTGACTATGTAGGCTAGTACTTGATCATTATGCTTGTCTATATAGTTCTGTAGGTCTTTATCAACAATGACAGCCATATAGTTTTGATATTCGTCTAAATGAGTTCTCTGAATACATTGAAGTAATATTACACCATTAATAGAATCTATGTAATATGCCATCAAATATTTCCATCGTTTCAAGCAAAATAAAATTTTCAAACGACAAGGGCATTGCCTATTAACTATCGCTTCGGAAGGGGATGTTATAGGTTGGCTAGTTGTCATCTGAAGAAATAATAATCCAGAAACAATATGGCTATGTTTAGTGGTGTTTATATAGCACCCTTTATATGTGCAATGTTGCTTCCATTTGTCTTGGTTGGTTGTTTGTTTACAATTCTTAGTTAACCCAAGACCAATTTTGCTTTGGAATACCAGTTTGCGAAGAGTGCATTGTTGCTATATGTGTTGACAGTTTGTCTTTTAAAAGAAAAGGTGGGATCCTGTAAATTGGTGTTGGAGTATATTGTTATGAATCTGTTAGCTGTTTTCATAAAGATGGACCTGGGTGATGAATGGATTACCCACTATTGAAATGATATCATTTTGTAGTCCGTAACTTGATATCCAAGGATGATGCTGGGATAACTGGATTAGTTCTGATGACTACTACAGGACTATAACAGGATTTGATTTAGCTCTCTCTCTCTCTCTCTCTCTCTCTCTCTCTCTCTCTCTCTCTCTCTCTCTCTCTCTCTCTCTCTCTCTCAAAATATATACTACACCCCCCCCACACACACACACACACATACTATATATATATATATATATATATATCTATATATATATATATATATATATATATATATATATATATATATATATCTATATATATATATATATATATATATCGTATCAAACGTCACCCTTGTTAGATATGTGATGAATAACACATTCATCCTTCACATTGAATACTGAATTGTGTATGGATCCAGTGAATAAAACTTCTACAATAACCACTTTAAATACCCACCCTTACATGTACTGCTATCTCAAGCTTGACATATGAAAGATATCCCCTTTTAATGACTTTTCTTCGTTATCTATTCAATCTCTCTTTCCTCAAAGTATTTGTGAAGCATTCAAACATAGCCAATATATATTATGTCCATTCGTTCCGTTTCTCAAATACTGTTCACCAATCTTTTGTCTTCGTTTCAACTTTGTTTACATATTCTCTCCCTTACGCATCTCCAAATTTTTCATCCCTTCAAATTTTCATTGGTCATAAATTAGGTGAACAAAACATATCAATAGCTTCTATACATTTATTTCTTTCGCACTTCACTTGCGCAAAGAAGTGTCTACATAGTTTCCAAACGTGAAAAATATTCTTTTTCTTAGAAAATTATAAACTTCAAATGGATTGCATTGTCTAAACGAGTGTCAAGCGAATGTCTCCCACATAACCTATACAATAAGTGTTGGTTGAGTAGTTTTTTCCTATCTCGTTTTAGCACTTATCCAGATATAAACCTTGCTTCATTCTACTCAGTGATTAGCTATTTCTCTTTTTGTACATACATCCTTGGTACTCATGCAGAACTATTGCTCTCTCTCTCTCTCTCTCTCTCTCTCTCTCTCTCTCTCTCTCTATATATATATATAAATATATTATGTATATATAGGCCTATATATATATATATATATATATATAACAGAGACATATATTTATTCAATATATCAAAACTGTTTCAAATCATAACCAATATTGAACAATTATAGGACACGCTAATATCTGAAGATTATCACTGAATATACCACACCCAAGTATTCCAATTTCCATACTTTCTTTCCCGTACCATTCGAAGCTTTCATTTTCCCATATGTACATTTGTTTTAACTCCACGCCCTAACTACGTGAAGAGAATCTCTTTGTTGACGTGTTGCCCTTGCAAGTTTGACCTCAGTTGACTCTTAACGGTGTTTTGATTATGGCTCGAGGGATCACACATTGTTGGCACTGAGACATCTACTGGTCTGGAGGAGGCTGCTTTTATGAAGTTACTTTTTGTGTTAATTTTTATTTATCCAATAGAGATCCATCGTTGTTACGCCTTTTTTTTTTAATAAAATTTAATTTTTACTTTACTTTAAGGGCTGCTTTTTTTTCCTGGAGTTCTCTTGCTTGAGGGAACACCTCACACTATTCTGTCATCTCTTCCTCTTGTTTTTTTTTTCATGTTTCTATAGTTTATACATGGAACATCTCTATTAATTATTTCCTTGTTTCCTTTCCTCACTGTGCTATTTTCTCTGCTGGAGCCCTTGGGCTTATAGCATCCTGCTTTTCCAACTAGGGTTGTAGCTTATCTAGTAATAAAAATAATAACTAGAGGGGCACTCTGTAGAGAGCAGACTTCTGCTGTGGCAGCTTATTTCTCGACTTTGACCTTTGACGTGTATTAATTGTTGTGGATTTTCATACCCTCAAATATGAACCAAGTTTGAAGTCTCAGTGACAACGATGTCCAAACTTATGAGTGTTTACGTGAATTAGACATTTTGCTTGGCCTTGACCTAAAATTTGATAATTTCCAGCTTTTTACATAACAGTTAATCACTGCAAGTTTCATTACGATTAAAATTATGGCCAGGAAGCTGTTCACGCGCGCTCGCGCGCACACAACCATGGGCGAAAGCATAACCCCCTTCCAACTTCGTCGACCGAGGTAACAATAATAATAATAATAATAATAATAATACAGTAGGGGAACCTTACTCTACAGGACCACCACGGTCATTTTATCATTTGCCTTCCTTGGCATTCAGCATGTCACACCGCATATTGCTCTATTATTGTCACATCCACATTATCGAACCACTTAGAGAACAAGAAAGTCTTCAGTTTCTTCCTAGAAAGCCTTAATAGCTTAAGTCTTGTTGCAAAGTTTTTCCAGATTTATTCTTCATTCGCTTATGATGATTTTCATTCTTCAGTCACTCAACTGGCGTGTAGTATGAAACATACGGGCTTATTGTGTTTAGATATTTCTACTTACGCTCCATAGTACTACGCATGAGCGTTTATACCTAGACCGTGGACGTAAGTAGAATTCTAGTAGAAGACGGTATTAACGCATATTTTAGTAAATCACTGGCATTACCTTATTGTGGTCCTATTACGGAACATGTAATGCGACCTTTTTTGTGTTTGTGTTTGAATTCCAAATACGTGTAGTATGTCGGGTTTCATCTCTGTCCTTAGAGTTTTTTTTTTCTTTCAAATTTGGAATGTTTCTCTTAACCAAAATTGGGGGGAGGGGCGTTGTGAAAGGGTTTGTATATTACTATGATCAGCAGAGCTGTACTAGTCAGTGCCATCCATACTGTTTCCTATGAGCGTAAAGTTTCCCACCATCACCAATCCGCATTGGCCAGCGTTTTTATGAAAATGGCCAAATCCCGGACATGACTAAGGACAGGTCTGAGGCCTTTGTCCTACAGTGGACCATAAATAGCTGCAGGTGTTTGTTTATATATATATATGTGTGTGTATATATATATATATATATATATATAGTGTGTGTGTGTGTGTGTGTATCTTTGTTGTATATGAATAAGTTTATATGGATCCCTGTGAACTTAGTCATAATAAATGCCCTATAAGGGGCCACGGGTCCTCATCTCATCTTTGGGAGGCAACACTATTTAAAAAAAATGTCCTAGCTTTAATTTAGAGAAGTTATTCTTGTAAGCCATCACATTGAAAAGAAAAAGACAGAAGAAAACTACGCTGTGAAAATCTTCTACACCTAGACAAACTTCGTAGGCCTACGCAGCTATCTCTGTAAGTCGTAGCCAAAGTTTTAATGGGCCAATTTTATAGGGCTGTTGTGTCAAGTTTTTCATTTTGGAGCTTAAGCAAGCGTAATAGTAATAAACTTTTCCATATTTTACCCTTTTTTCATAATTAGGTAATAAGTGCTCTGTAGTATGTATTTCAGAAATTCGTATTTTTTAAGACTGAAAATATTCATAACTGACATGCCTACAGCTGCGACACATGAGTTGTAGGCTACTGCTGGTATTCTAGTTAGCAAATCTAAGCAGTGATGGGCGTGGTCGGTGATTGGATAGGTGACCATCGAGAAAGTTAATAAGCTGCTTGTGCATCCATGGTGTAGGGGTGTGTTTTATAATAATTTATGCTTTGAATGTTTGCAGAAAACTGTAAGGAAACTTTGAGTGAAAATAATAAAGCTGCATGCGTCGTAAATAGGCCTAAAAGCGGAGGAGTTTATTGAAGATGTGTTGTGTTGGAGGTAACTTTATGAGATTGATTTAGATAAAAGTGGTTTTTGTGTTAGGACACGAAGACAAGAAACGTACTGATTTTGGTGGAGATTGGGACTCAAACAAAGGCAAGGTTTGTTTTCATAGATGCTTGATATTCTTTTAGCTAAAAAGTTGAGCTAAGAGAAGAAAGGGACAGATTTAGGTGTAACTTTGTGTGATAGGAAAATGGGGTTTTAACTGCATCTGTGATGATCCATTTTTGTAGGAGCTAGTTGGTGATAGTGAAGAGAAATTGTAGGTGAAATTGTTGGCGAAAGTTTGTAAGCAGAAATGTTTGAAAGGTAAAGTGAAACAATGCTAGGCAACAAGGATACTTGGAACCCAGAAATAGAGAGCAATGAATGTTACATTGGATGCTTAAAGTATGGACATTATTGATACAAATGTTTTTATTTTGGAAAGGTGTAACTAGGGGTGGTAGGATGACAGAACAGGTTTAGCAAGGGAAATGTGTCTGACGAAAGCTTTTTTTAAAAGGACTTCAATAAAAGTTAAAGGTAATGGACAAAAAATGGTTGTTAGATAAATTAATTTACAGAAGGGACAATTGGAATGAATGAAAGGTTAAAGATAGAAGCTGTTTAAGATGATGGCTTATTTTGTAGCCTATGCGGAGTGAGGTAGTAAGATATGACGTAATTGTTAGGACTAGTGAAGGTTTGGGTCTTTTTTTTTTTCACAGTCAAGCACAGAATCTGGTTTTCACTAAAGCTAATAACACTTATGAGAAATTATATGTATATATATACACACAGACACACACACATACACACACACACACACACACACATATATATATATATATATATATAGTGTGTGTGTGTGTGTGTGTGTGCGTGTACTTTTTGTGAGTGGGGATACCTTTACGCGATGGCAGAGTTTTTGTTTCGCCATGCTCAGCAAAGGCAGCCGTAAATGTCAGGGTCACGCATACTAGGTTGGTTTACTGAAAGCTATCAGACAAAAGTCTCCCATCATCACCAATCCCCACTGGCCAGCGTGGTGATGAAACTGGCCAAACTCCAGATATGAATAAAAGCATGTCTGCGGACTTTGTCTAGTAGTGAACTACAAACGGCTGTATATATATATATATATATATATATATTTATATTTATATAAGAATATTAGTCAATAGGCCTCTGTTTAAAGTGATTCTCTCCTCTCTCTCTCTCTCCTCTCTCTCTCTCTCTCTCTCTCTCTCTCTCAGACTTATATTATTAAGAAATGCAAGTGCTACTTTGAAACATTTATTCGTCAATTTTGGGCTCTCTTTCTCTTGTGTTTGTAAAACAAGGACAAACACTATCGATTCCAATACTTCTTTGAATTGAGGCTAAAGAGAATTGCAGATCAGATTACTGCATTGAAGTACCGTCATTGTCTGAGGCTCAATCAACTTTATCCTGTTTATATTCCAACCGAATCCAATACTGAATCGGAACCGAAATCTGTCTATTCTGTGTTCGACATTACAGGAATCAAATCGCGCGGTGTGCGTAGAATACATTAAATGAAAACAAGGCCATAATTTTGTTTCTTGTCGAGTTAAAACCTATATTTCGGCATATTTTTATTTTAGTTTCTGGGTAATACCTGTATTTCTGCATATATTTTATTTTTGTTATTTGCAATTATTTTTTTATCGGGATTAATCTCAGAATCTTCGTTTTGGAAGTAGATACAGAACTATTAGTAAATTTATATTACCTTAGGCCTATGTAATGCTTTAACACACCCATATATATATATATATATATATATATATATATATATATATATCCTTAGTGAAGATACCTTATGTAGTGAAAGGGTTTGTGTATCGCCACGATCAGCAAAGCTGTACTAGCCAGGGTCACCCCACACCAGGATTAATAGAGTACAATATTAATCCTGACCCTCACTAATTTGTTTTTTTCTTAGCGATGAGACTGAAGTCTCCCACTATGACCAAACGACAATGGCTAGAGTGATGATGAAATGTCCAAACCCAAGGCATGAATAATGACATGTCTGAGGCTTTTGCCTTGCAGTGGACTAGAAAAAGCAGCATTAGTTATTAGTGTGAGTGAGAGACCACGAATATATTAAAGTATATTTGGTAACGAGAACCTTAAAGTAAATTGTAGTAGAGATTCTGAATGAAATGAGAAATTGTTTGAGTGTCACCTCTTTCAGACTGAACTGATGACACCATGTTATTCCATGACAGGTAGTGATATGAAGCCGTTTACGACTTAACATCCATCTGTTCCTTCTCGTCTGTGTTCTCTCTCCCCTGGCCATTTCCTCCTCCTTCGTCAGCGACAGACCCCTCTTGTCCCATTCATTCAGCTGCAAATTGATTCTCTTATTTGCGAATCATATTACTTTTCTTCTCGACCCTCTTCGAAATTGATCTCTGTCGTGTGATGCTGTTAGCGTCCAGAGAGGGGAAAGGGAATAGCTCTGATTCGTCACAGATTTTGGATCGGAACTAAATAGCAGCCTGTCATGGAATTGTCATATTGTCTGGTTAACTAAGTTCGAGTGGTAATGAGGTGGTTATGTTTTTAAGCAACATAAACATATTCTTGGCTTTGCTGAAGACATATTTTACTTACTACAAGGGTCAATAGTAATTCATCGTTTATATTCCAAGGCATTCAGCATTTCACATCGCATATTGCTCGTTTATTGTCAAATCCTCATTATCGAAACACTTAAAAAACAAGGAAGTCTTCAGTTTCGTCTTGAAAGTCTTAATATCCTGTCTTTCAGATGTCTAGCCACATATGTATGAAGGGTATCTCAATCTCTCAAGTTGGTCAGTTCATAATTTCAACGAAGGTCTCACGGCATAAGGTTTTGCTGATCTTCGTTAATTGTAGGATTTTATTCTTTCTTTTAAAGAGATATTTTTTCTACTTTCCATTGCTGACACCTCGAGTGCTCCAATCACGCCTAACTTCATTATAACTTTATATTCTCACAGTAATTGCATGAAGAGGGTAAACTGTAAATTTATAACAGATTTAATTTTCTTTACTCCATTTATCATGAAAACTCTCTCTCTCTCTCTCTCTCTCTCTCTCTCTCTCTCTCTCTCTCTCTCTCTCTCTCTCTCTCTCTCTGAGGAGCAAGGTCATCTCACTCTGAATAGTGACAAGAATGTACATTTTACTGAATTTTTCCAGTCTTGGAGAGAGAGAGAGAGAGAGAGAGAGAGAGAGAGAGAGAGAATAATTTTTTAGTCGATTTTACTGAAGAAGTTATTCACTTAAATGCATATATTAACGTTGTTGCTTTTATTGCTGTTATTATTATTATTATTATTATTATTATTATTATTATTATTATTATTATTATTATATAAATGATAACTATTTATTCCTCCTTTTCAGACTCTGTATCCAGTGAGAGGGGAACTCCACTTCAAACACTAGATCTTCTCAAGGTAAGATCAATTATTAACGTTTGTTCTTTAATAGACTAAGAGAGATGCTTAGATCTTGTTAACTGCAAAATTAAACCCGAGTAAATTTCAATTAAGCGGAACATGAAGGAAATATGGGATGAATTGTTTATGAGGCTGGAGATTGGGTCAAGCTCTGGTCAAGTAGTTTACTTATTAGAAATCGTTATTTTGAAAGCTTATTTATCTTAAAAGTTTGTATATATATATATATATATATATGTGTGTGTGTGTGTGTGTATATATATTCGTTCATTGCAAACCAACCTAGTATGGGTGGCCCTGACTTGTAAAGCTTTACTTAGCATGGAGCTATATCCTTTGTGAGCTTTCCATTTCCTGCGTTTTTTCATATTGTACAACATAATTGCATAGATTTTAAGGGAATTTCGGGGAAAAGAATCTAACATTTCATTCTCCCTTTGAAAGGGAGAATTTAACTTACAGATGCAGTAGTATGGATAAAGTAATAAAAAATACTGAATCTTATATTACTGACATATATACAGTACAGTATGCACATATAATACGCACGTACGCTGTTTCTACTACGATGTATTTTCTTAGCTTGCAATGGAACGTTTTCCCTTGAAATGTAAAACCCATTCTTCTAACGTTATTGGGCCAAGGTTCGCTCATCGATCTTCCTGCCCCTGAAGGCCTGTCAGTCACCTCTATTTTGGCATCTTTGTCCTTTAAGGTTCGCTTCCCTACGGATATTCTATGGAGATTGTGAACTCGAGATCTGATTCATCAAAGGCCTTGTATGGTTTTGTGTTTGCGGATGGAAAGTCCTCGCTGTAAACCACCATAATGGTTTGTCCTATCATCAAAATGCTTTGAGTTTCTCTCTCTCTCTCTCTCTCTCTCTCTCTCTCTCTCTCTCTCTCTCAAGTAAATATAAAATGCGTGAAAATAAAAATCTAGATTTTGGTTCCCCTCATGACTATAAATTACAAGGTTGTCTTCTCTTGGTGTTTACAATATTGGACGAGACAAAAATAAAAATGATCCAAATGAAAGATGATGGTGATGTAATTAAACACAAGTGTTTAAAATGGTGTCCTTGGCCTTGCAGCCCTAACTAACCATTGGTGCTTCACGACCACTGCAACAGAATTTGGCAAGTTACCACATTTTTTTTTTTTTTTTTTGTGCTAGAGATGAAGCGTTTTTGGATCAAGAAGTTAACATCGCCTTTTTCGGATTTTTTTTAACAAGATATTTTCTTCCAAAGAATATTTGATGTTCTAAATTTTGAAGATTTTTTTTTTTTACATAGTGTGTTCTGTAGACCGAAGTCCAAAGGTAGTTGAATTTGCAAGTTCAGATGACATAGTCCTGTCGTTTTTTTTTTGGGGGGGGGATACATAACAGTAAATTGTGTAATTGATTATTAAAATGGCATCGCTTTGCATTTATTTTAAGCCTTCCTATCTATCACTATGTCGCATTTGTCACAATGTCTTCTTGAGTAATGTAATGTGTACAAACAGTATTGCACTTCCGTGGAGAACAGGTGGAAAACGTGCAATGCAACTATCACAGTTGTTTATAGACTATCTTCTCATATGAGGAAATATAATTCTATGGTTATACGATGGATGAATTTTAAACTAAATATCCATTCTATTGTTGGAATGGTTGCCTTTCTATTATTATTATTATTATTATTATTATTATTATTACTTGCTAAGCTACAACCCTACTTGGAAAAGCAGGATGCTATAAGCCCGCGGGCTCCAACAGGGAAAATAGCCCAGTGAGGAAAGGAAATACGAGAGATAATTAACAATTGAAATGAAATAATTTAAGAACAGTAACAACATTAAAATAAATCTTGCATATATTAAATATAAAAACTTTTACAAAACAAGAGGAAGAGAAATAAGATAGAATAGTGTGTCCGAGTGTACCCTCAAGCAAGAGAACTCTTCAGTGAAAGACCATGTATAGAGGCCATGGCACTATCCAAGACCAGAGGACAATGGTTTGATTTTGGAGTTTCATTCTCCCAGAAGAGCTACTTACCATTGCTGAAGATATAAATACGTACATACATAAACTTTATGTAGAAAAACAGAAAAAAATATCCATTGTAACAATTTACAAACTTCCGAGAGCAAATGTCAGTATCTTCTTTGAAGAATTCAGTGAACTCATTGAGATGATTATTACGGAGAAAAATGAATTAGTTATTTGTGGAGACTTCAATCTTTAGGTGGATGCCGCATCATAACCTTATGCTTTGGCATTTAGTGAGTTATTGGAATCATATCAATTGGTGAATAATGTCGACTGTGCAACTACTTTAACTAAACGAACGAGATAAAATGGCAGTGGAGGTCCTGTAGAGAGTAGAGTTCCCCTGCTGTATAGGACGGGAAAAACAGCCGTCAAAGTAAAGTAAGTAACCCATGAAGCTAGATTGCATTTTCCTTTGAAGACCATCGCACTGCAAGGACTTCGATCATTTCCCTGAAACTGGTCATTTTCGTTTGATTAGGGCGGCCGAGGGAAAAGCTTGAATGTAATCAACGGTCTGCAACGTCATTCCTTAAGATGGAGTTTTGATTGCTTCTCGAGATGGGAAAATTGTCAGAATGTTACTAAAAGAAAAATTTCGACAGAGAACATGAAGTCATTTGTTTTTCGTATCCATTATTTTTTGATTGATAGTTTCATTGGGGGTTGGGGGGTAGCATAAGCAGCGACGTCTATTAGGAATGTTTTTACTTTAACGTTTAGATTATATCAACACCATAAGTTAGAAGAATTTTTTTTTTTTTTTTTTTTTTTTTTTTAAGCTAAGGATACTATTATAGTTCAGGAGTAATAAAATATATTTATTGGTAAACAAAATAGTGTTTTTTGATAGATTAATCGTTGGACTAGATTAATGAAATTATACATATTTTAAGTGATTTTTATTTATAATAAATTTCATTCCAAGGGTATTGCGTCCTGTTAGCGAAATCCAGTGAATAGGTTTATCATCATCATCTCCTCCTACGCCAATTGACGCAAAGGGCCTCCGTTAGATTTCGCCAGTTGTTTCTATCTTGAGCTTTTAAATCAATACTTCTCCATGCATCATCTACTTCACGCTTCATAGTCCTCAGCCATGTAGGCCTGGGTCTTCCAACTCTTCTAGTGCCTTGTGAAGCCCAGCTGAATGTGATGGATAGTAGTAAGTTTTATGTTTGTACAATTATACAAAATACGTAAGTTTCATATACTGTAATTATTTAAGAATTCAGACAACGGGCAAGGCAGCTCACCGTGGAAGGACTTATTGATGAGTTTTATATTTTACAAAATAAACATTAGGACACGTTATGTCCAGTTGGACGCTGGAATTCCTGGTACACATCAATATGAAGAAGTGCACCTAGCCACGCCCTTACTGCGAGTAGAGTTCCTGTTTTAGCCCCACCATCCACCTCTGCCATATCTTCCTACACTATCTGTTTGGTTACTCACCGCTAAGTAAGAGTATGGCATGGTACACTTCTTCGAAGCGAGCTGTTTCAGGGACTTCTGTGTCCAATTGTACACGGTTCTATATTGGTTTCGTACTCATTGGTAATTTGAAGTTGAAAAGTTTATGTTTATTTAGAGGAAGGCGATGGCGAATTTTCTTCAGACTACAGTATGACAATGAAAATTTCGTTATGGGAGCGAGCTCCTTAAAAACCTGTGGGGATAAACATACATTTTTTTATGTGGACAAATCATTTAATTTTGATGGACCATTCACTTCCGTTTCTTAATACTTAGTATTCTCCTATTCAATAGATGTTTTCATAATTAAACCGTGTACATAATGTTGAAATTTACTCGGACATCTGTAATGCCAGGAAAGTGCTTCTGCTAGGAAACACTTGCTGGTATTTTACAAGAACAGCAACAAATGTACCCGTTTCTAGTTCACTACAAGACAAATACCTCGGACATGCCCTTAATCATGTCTGGGATTTTGCCAATTTTTATCACCAACCTGGCCACTGCAGATTGGTGATGGTAGGAGACTTTAGTCTGATCGCTCACAACTAACCAACTAAGTATGGGTGATCCTAACTAGCACAGTTTTGCTAATTATGGCGGTATACAAACCCTTTCACCACGTTAATGCATCCCAAATCTTAATTAGATTAAAATCAGATCCAATTACCTTGAAGAAATGCACCGACTGAATCTAAGCCTCATACAAATCGTTTTACCACTATGAGTGGAAAACGACATTCGGCTGAAGAAAGTAATCCGGTTGCCGACGCAATCTTGGATTGGACGCTCTACCGGATTTTTTTGATAAAAAAGGGGTCTCATTTTCTTCAACCTTGGGTGAACTTTATTGTGCCGGAGATACCCCCCACACACTACAATGGTCTCAATTGAACGAACAAGGCAACAATTGCTATTAAGGATTTAGCCTTCCTATGCATGGGGTCCCACCCAACCCTTTTGTCTTAGGAGAATCTTTTAATTTTATATTTGCTGCAATTGAAAAGGGTTTCTGGTTCTTTCCTCTTCATCAAATTGTTGGGTTAAATTTGGGGCTCAAGTCGAATTAGTTTGAGGAACGATTATTTTATACACAAAGCTATTTTGACCTTGTAAATTTCTCTCTCTCTCTCTCTCTCTCTCTCTCTCTCTCTCTCTCTCTCTTTCTCTCTCTCTCTCTCTCTCTCTCTCAGATAAGTTTATATTCGCTGTATTGTCATTTGTCAGCATATTCTTATGCTTAAAATTTCATGAACTTTCACTGATTAACATGTCTGTTCGTCATTACATTTCTGCTTTCATGATTAATGTTGATACTCTTCTTGAAATATTTTATATTGGTTATTTATTACTTCTCTTGTAGCTTATTTCTTTCCTTATTTCCTTTCCTCACTGGGCTATTTTTCCCTATTGGAGCCCTTGGTCTTATAACATCTTGCTTTTCCAACAAGAGTTATAGCTTGGCTTGTAATAATAATAATAATAATAATAATAATAATAATAATAATAATAATAATAATAATTGATACTAAATGCTTTGGATATCTTAATTTTGAAATGTCTGGATATTATTAGCATCTCATGGAGTTTATCTTAGACGGAATTGGTAACCGGTTGCTTTCTTTTCTTAGAAGTAGGAATTGTGATTTGGTACGTCGTATAAATATTTCCTGTTAGGTTATACTTCATAGGATTTATTTTAACAAGGATCTTCCTCTATCATCTTTAATCTAAGTATTTATCATTATACTGATATGCAATTTTATTTCTTTAGTTTTCATTTGTATCCTACCGTCTATAAGCTCTATTTTTTAAAATAAATTGTAAGAATATGCTGGGTAAGACAATAAAAGACGCATTCGATTGTTCCATGTGCATTATACATGCCATTAATACATATGATATTGCGCATAAATGAAGTCTATTGCACGCACACATATATGTACATACATTCATAGTATATGAAAATGGTATTGTGTTGACTTTCATCTTATATTGAAACATGACGGGTGATTCAAATTAAAAACTAGCAATTGGGTCACCTGGTGGGTCAGGAAGTTGATAATACTCGCTGTTATGTAAGACAGTGACCTATCATCAGGTAAATCGTGAAGTACAGTTAGCACTTAGAGACACAGCGACCTTGTCTTTCATTTAAAGAGAAAGTGGTTCGATCCTTATGGCTAGTACAATGGTAAATGTGTTCACCTAGCATTCACATTTCGGCAGGTCGATCCCCGCCCATGACCGTGAGTTTAAGCTGTTTACTGGGGACTGGAGGCTATTGCTGTGGCTGGGCACCACCACAGTGGGGCGTTGGGCTTGCCCGTCTGACGTTCTGGTGAGCATCTATTTTGATAATACTGGAACTGAAACCAGACACTTTTAATCTTTAAAATTGGAACATGATATTGTGATGATTTTCATCATTATATATATATATATATTATATTATATATATATATATATATATATTATATATATATATAT
>NC_090745.1:17893510-17901010 GCF_036898095.1 Palaemon carinicauda
TATATACATAGATAGATAGATAGATAGATAGATAGATAGATAGATTTATAGATATATAGATATATTATATATGTAATATATATATATATATATATATATATATATATATGTATGTATATATATATATAATATGTATATATATGTGTATATATATACATATATATATATATATATATATATATATATATATATATATATATATATATATATATATATATATCCTGACCGAGAGAACAGAGATGGATTCCTTCTGGGAAAAAAATAATACCCGTTTTATGTAAGTAGTGAATCATGCATTTTGTAGTTATCACCCTTGGGAGTTCCCCTCATCCTAATAGGAAAAGCTGTTAATGCGTCTCTCTCTCTCTCTCTCTCTCTCTCTCTCTCTCTCT
The DNA here is from genome assembly GCF_036898095.1 of Palaemon carinicauda. Classification (NCBI taxonomy): domain Eukaryota; kingdom Metazoa; phylum Arthropoda; class Malacostraca; order Decapoda; family Palaemonidae; genus Palaemon; species Palaemon carinicauda. The sequence continues at coordinate 17,893,903 of NC_090745.1, forward strand.
CTCTCTCTCTCTCTCTCTCTTTATATATCTATATACATATATATATATATATATATATATATATATATATATATATATATATATATATATACTGCAAAATTTACAAGTAATGCTGAGTCAAATTAGTTGTTATTTTAAATCCGTTGGAGACTAAAATGCGTAAATTAATTAATAAAGAGATAATGACATTAAAATGACAGCTGGAGATGAAATCTGACGAAGGAGCGTACTGATTGTCGTGGTTTCATATAACACTTAATGGTTATGTTAGAAGCCACTTGTGGGGTTTGCTTGCTAATTTACTCATTAATTCATCTGTTGTTAATTGGTTTGGGAATTTTGGCTCACATAGCCCAGTGCTGGAGCCAGTGAGGTCAGACGCATTTAAAGGTTTAAAGGTAGCTCATGAATGGTAGAGACAAGGGACGGTGACACTGCCCCTAGCAAGCAGGACAATACCTTAGAGACTGACCATGTGTTATATGATCAGTACCCAAGCCGTATCTCTATCCAAGCTAGGACCAGCGAGGGCCAGTCAGTGGTTTCTGATGATTCAGCAGAGAGACCTAAAGGCTCCTCCAAACCCACCAACCTTAGCTCACAAGGATGGTAAGGTTGCAGACACTAATGGCACTATAAGTCTTGAGTAGGACAACCTGTATTTGTTAGGTTAATGATAGAGTAAGACATATAAATAGACAAACGTGAATAATTTCCTAGTAATTGGGTTGTGGTGGCCGAAGTGGTAACGTCCCTGTCTGGTGAAAGCCAGACTGGAGTTCGATTGCCGCTCAAACTCGTTATTTCCTCTGGTCGCTGCAACCTCACCATCCTTGTGAGCTACGGGTGGGGGTTGTTTCGGGGAGCTTATATGTCTATCTGCTGAGTCATCAACAGTCATTGCCTGGCCCTCCTTGGTCTAGTTTGGGTGGAGAGGGGCTTGGGCGCTAATCATACTATATGTATATATAGTCAGTCTCGAGTACATGTCATGCTTGATAGGGCAATATCACTGTCCCTTGCCTCTGCCATTCATGAGCGGCCTTTAAACATGACTAGAATAGATAAATCTCAGCAGGAAATCGACGGCTAATAAGGAGGGGGGATCATGGGCTATAGAATTTTTTTTTATAGACTATGGTAGTCTAGGTAGGTGCATATTATAGGCAGTGAATGTTTTCATGGTGAACAGGTTGACATTATGTTTATATATGATAGATAGCCTATATTTTAACGTTGTTACTGATCTTAAGATATTTTTATTTTTTTTTTTAGTATTTCTTGGCATACATAGTTTATTTATATTATACTATTGTATACGAATCTTCAGCAATAACGGCTAGGTATTTAGATATGCACACACAGGCAAATTCTTCTCATCAGGATATGACTATTCCCTTTTCCCCAGACCCGAGAAACGGAGGCAGCTGAGCATGACCGGAAAGAAATACACACACACACATATATATATATATATATGTATATATATACATATATATGTATATATATACATATATATACAACACACACATACCGGAAAGAAATACACACACATATATATATATATATATATATATATATATACATATATATATATATATATATATATATATACACACACACACATATATATATATATATATATATAGAGAGAGAGAGAGAGAGAGAGAGAGAGAGAGAGAGGTGGGATTCCCTTCCCTAACTGTACGATCTTTTTTATTGGAGTCCGTGGGCTTATAGCATCCTGCTTTTCCAACTAGGATTATAGTTTAGCTAGTAGTAGTAATCATAATTGTGGGTCTTCACGATCCCTTGGGCTTCACTCACTTTTTAGCCTTGTGCTTATTTTCCTCTCCTTCCGCCTTCCTACCATCTTGCTGGCCAACCTCTCTCACATGAACTTCATGGCACAAATCCTGAATTTTCCTGCAGTTACACCTAAATTCTGAGTGGCCTCCAAGGCCCTTATATCAGGTACATAGAGCCTTAATTCCATGTATTCATCCTTCACAATATTGACATAAAAACGCATGTATTACAGACAGAAGTAAGCTGACTGCCCGATAGAATAAAAAAAAAACTACGCCTACGTCTGCGTAGACGTAAGCAGATGAGTTGGACAGATAAAAGACTAGAGGCTTTATGACTATGATTATCTTTCAGGCGATGCGTCCCTTAATAGAATAGGGGTAATGTACGAACAGTGGCTGTTATTGTTCGGGGGTGTAGCCCAGCCGCGTGAGTCACCATCATCAGCACTGACGCATTAAAACAGAATTAATTTGGCGTAGAGGCAACGCTTAGTCGCTTATTCTCTCCAGCAGAGACAGAGGATTGGAAGAGAGAGAGCGGCGGGTGTGATCATAGCGAAATGTTCCGTCTCTTCTCTCTCTCTCTCTCTCTCTCTCTCTCTCTCTCTCTCTCGTAATTTGATCCTTCGACTTCCCCCAACCTCCTGGTGAGAAAAGAGGAGAATTTTCGATGTAGTTAAAGCCGAGGGTGGAGTGTATCCGGTAGCTAAGTGGCGCAAAAAAGGGGAAATTTTGCTGAATATAAACGAATTACTTTTGCCTACCCACAGTGAAATATGTAAAGTGTCATTGTTGGTTGTTTGGGGATTTAGTTGTTGATTCGCATGTTTTTTTTTTATCTTGTAGTCTTTAATTAAATTACCATTGGTTCACAAAATATAAAGGCAAGCATTGCAATTCCAGATTATTCCACTTTTTACCAATGTACAATCACTTGTTAGTAGCGATTATGTAAGACCGAGAGAGAGAGAGAGAGAGAGAGAGAGAGAGAGAGAGAGAGAAAAGGGAAGGGAAGAGAAGAGAGTGCACTTCAGGGCAATTTCTTTGATCTCGTCATAATCAGGTTTACTCCAAACCACTACAACATTTTCGTTTGTGCCTCAAAGAAAAGAACCTTCACTTTTGATAATTTTAAATAAACAAGAATCATCACATTATGTTAAGAAACTTAAAAAAAAAGTTTCTTTACAATAGTTCATAATTTTGTGATTAACTGGCAGAGCACTAAATAAAGTAGTAAACCCTGTTTTTTTCTTGTTTATATGTACAGCTACCTCAATTTATAAAGGAAGTTTCAACCTTAGATGTTCAATTCTAGCTTTGAAGTTGCTAATTTAGTGTTTACAGGAGGTACTCTGAATATTTGGAACTATAGCAATGCAGTTCCAGTAACTCCCTTGCTGTCTGTGAAGGAAATTGTCACTATAATGGTTACAGAATACTCTGTCCACATTAGTGTCCAAAGCTGTAGCTGCTATTGTTTGCTAGTGCTGTAATAAAACGAATAGATAGTTTTGTAATAGGAATGGTAGTTGTTACAGCAAAAATGCCACGCAGAGATGCTAGAATAGGAAACTGTATCAGAGCAACATGGCTTTCTTAAGAAATCTTTTGTCAAAATTGGCTGAGCATTCGCAAGGGTACTATTTATGTAATTAGCAAGTTCTCTTTTTCCTTATGCAAAATAAGACTTAATCAAGCTGAAGCTACGTTGAATAAAGTGTAAATTATACTTTGATAACTTATACAATCAGATGCTGCTCAGAATTAAAGTTTTCATTCATAAGTCTGGATCTGCAGTGACCAATACTTAATGTAGTAGCGTGGTTACATGTCTGTGTTCATAAAGGAAGCGGAATAGTCTTCGTCATTGTGAAGTAATATTTGCCTTATATGGCATTTGCATTAACTTAACGACGTGAGCTGCTGTATTGCAAGTCATGTAAAAGTTTTCTTCTTCTTCTTCTTTTACTTCAGGCGTTCCATTTATGTCTCGGGAAATATGTTAGAGAATCTCGAAAGAGAAGGGAAATACGTCGTTTGATACGAAACTCTATATAAAACCTGCACTTTTTTTTTTTATCGGATCACTACAAATTCTCAAATAACCTCACTTTTACGTGATTCGCGCAATGAAATATTGCAGTTGAAGAAAGCTTTAAAGATATTCATATAGGACTACCAGAGAAGGGAGTTGTGGTGTTAGTTTTTGGGCTTGATTATATTGGCGCCGATGTCATTTTTGTATTCAAGTTTAATACGTTAAAATAGCTGATCATAAACTCCTTTGATTATGTCTTTTAATGTCAGCCCTATTATGCGTGACTTGACATTGTGATTATTTCAATTAACGAGTGCTTACAATAAAGTTTATCATTAAAAATCAGTTACGAGTTTGTCAATCTTTTGAGCATGAAAAGACAACGTGTTGAAGTTGCAAAATGCACCTACGGTAAAATGGTAAACTGTACATATTTCTTGAAAACTTGAAATGACATTGCAATAATCCGTACGACCCAAGATAGTGCAATTTTAAAGATGTGAACTCAACATTCAGGATATATTAGAATTAATTGTGTTAAAGGAGAGACAAGCGTTGAATGTTGTCACAGTCAGGAGAATGGAGAGGCAATATTCTCAAGCGAAAGAATCATCAGATTAAAGAACATATTATTACCTCCGACAATGTTGTTGGGAGGAGGTTATGTTTTTGCCCCTGTTTGTTTATTTGTTTATGAACAACTTCCTGGCCACAATTTCACTCATAGATTTGTGAAACTTTCCGGGATTAATGGTTATGTTGAGATGTGGAATTGATTCAATTTTGAAAGTCTTAGGTCAAGGGCAAGGTCGAGCAAAAGTCGACCGAATTAATCCTAAGGGAATCTGGTTTCGATAAATAAGCTTCCGTGGTGGAGGTCTGCACTCAGAGTGCTTCTCTATTTATTATATTATTATTATTATTATTATTACTTGCTAAGCTACAGCCCTAGTTGGAAAAGCAGGATGCTATAAGGCCAGGGGCCCCAACAGGGAAAATAGCCCAGTGAGGAAAGGAAACAAGGAAAAATAAGATATGTTAAGAAAAGTACCATTAAAATGGATATTTCTTATATAAACTATAAACACTTGAACAAAGCAAGAGGAAGAGAAATAAGATAGAATAGTGTGCCCGAGTGTACCCTCAACTTTTTTTTTTTTTACTTTCTGGAGATGTCTCGATGCCAGAGAAATTTAGACCAAAATTCAAATATTTCTTCTGAGCCTTGATCCTGTCAAGGGAATCTGCCTAAGGTTAAAAAATTCATATAGATGTGTGTACAATGAAAATGACAGATGATAGATAGACATTAGGCATAACAGAATGGGTCCCTAGAGATTGGAAATGAAGCAGGGGAAGGAAGAGAAGACGATAGACTGACGAACTAATAAGAAATGCGGTTATAAACTGTCATAGAAAGACCATAAATAGACGCGAGTGGATAGACATGTCCGAGGCCCTTCTCCGGCTGTGGCTGATGAAGATAATGGTGATGAATGTTTGTGCAAATGATCACACACACACACACACACACACACACTGTACTGAAAACCAACCGAAAACGCTATTTTTGATGAAAAACTTCGATTAAGGAAGACTTATTTTGTTTGCTTACCCGCAAGCATCCTCGGGCCATTAGGCAGATGAACAGACCCACACGCGAACGCGCGCACACACACATATACACTGGAGAGGAGTTATTCTTGCTTTTCCGCGCATTCTACCGTGAAATGGACTTTTGGAAATAACCTTTTCCTCTTTGTTATCCGGACGCTGTATAAAACACTTGTGGCGAGACAATCCCTCTCGCCCACGTGTGCATTGTGTTCTCAGAATTACTGTGTTTACGTTTTGTGGACACTGGCATAGTTTTGCGTCGACTTTACGGTTTTAATGCTTGTCCGTTTTTATATGTATACACACATACATATATATATATATATATATATATATATATATATATATATATATATATATATATATATATATATATATATATATACACATACACAGGGTGGTTCAAAAGTAGGTGGAAAGTAAATTATTACATTTATTTTGAGATTACATATACATGCAATTATATTTGCATTGACAATTAAATATGATTTTGAACCAAAATACACTTGTAATAATATAACCGATACATTGACCTATTCCACATACTGTCCACCTACTTGTGTGTGTGTGTGTATATATATATATATATATATATATATATATATATATATATATATATATATATATATATATATATATATATATATATATATCCCTTTTTTGAGTGAGAATACCTTGACGTGGTGAAGGGGTTTGTGTATCCCCATAATCAGTAAAGCTATAGCCTACTATAAGTCAGGGCCACTCATACTAGGTAGGTTTACTGTGAGCTATCAGACTAATGACTCCCACCTCCACCAATACGTAATGGCCAGCGTGGTGATGAAGGGCTGCAGTTTTTGGTGTTATATATATATATATATATATATATATATATATATATATATATATATATATATATATATATATATATATATATATATATATATAAATTATATCATGCTATTTCAAATTTAGCTTATTAGGTATTCTAGGTTATTGCAGTAAAGACTTCATGCACCCTACTCTATTGATGTTAACACTGAGTTAGCAATTTAAAAGAAACTTCTATAATGTAGTTTTTATTTACTTCAAGAATTTTTTTTTCTGGTGAGGGGAGGGGCATAAGGTGTGTTCATTTTATTTCTTAAAGTATGTGACAATAGTAGACCTTATATTCCGGAGCCTAACGTGTCAAGAATAACAGGAAAATCCACGTTAAGAAAGGTTCCTGTTGTTTTCTTAGGAAGAACAAATCTGGCTTTTTATTTCTATGCTATGCTATAAAAATAACGTCTCCTGGTTTATCCTTAATGCCGATGTTTACTATTATTTTATCTTTAAAGTCAATATTTATGATTATTTTATGTCAGGTTACATTTTTTATTTAACAATTAATGGCAATGTGTATATTTAGATATATAATTTTTAACAGGTAAATCAAAGATTTTAATGTCTTTAATGCTCCTGTTTCTTTTCATTATTCAGGTCATCCAGCTTCGTCACCAAGGAGCAGTTACAGAAATAGTGTCATTGTTATCATTCAAGGTAAGCTCCAATTTTTATTCCAAGTTGATTAATTTTGTTTACGTAACATATTTTACGATTTCAAAATCTCATTCGTTATGATTTTGTTTTTATCCAAAGGTAGAAGTAATTT
>NC_090745.1:17908510-17913510 GCF_036898095.1 Palaemon carinicauda
TGGCCAAACCTCAGACATGAATAAAAACACAGTCTGAGTCATTTGTCTTGCAATTGTTGTTGTTGCTTTCAAACCCACAGTATGAGTAACACAGGAACTGAATTTAAAAAAAGAAAAAAAAAAACCTGTAGCACGTGATAAAATGTCTCCTGGGTATCAGTAGGGGGTCATGAATGAAAAAGAGAAGGAGCAATGAGCTCATTATGAAACACTAGAAGATGCGTGGGGTTTAGCGGGAGAGGGTTTGAGACGACCCTGGTGTTAGGTTCTGGGATGCAGAGGGTGATGTATGTAACCTCCTCGGTCTTTTCGTGATGTTAGGGACATTTTGGGGGTGGGGGAAGGGGGGGGGAGGGGTCATGAAAGGGGTGACACGTGCTGCTCTGAACAGGTGGTAGGCGACGCGCTGGTCTTGAATTTCTCTATGACGGTAAAATAGAAAGAGAAGGAAACGACTTCATTTTTATTTTGTTATCAGAATAAACGCCGCTATTCCTCAGTCGCTTTAGGGCGAAAATTGCTTGCTCTCCAGCATCTTCAGTGGGAGGCAAGACTATGGCTTCAATTGCTTAATGGGCGAGGATTTTTTTTTTTTTTTTTTTTTTTTGCTTGCTTCTCCAGGTGTTCGCAAAACATGGGTGACGAATAAGGTTTGTGATTGGAGCAGTTACAATTGCTTTCTATTTACCTTTACTTGAGAAAAGCAAGTTTATATTTTAGTGATAACTATATAAGAAAAATATTTACGTACAAATTTAAATATTTATATTTGGGTTTTGGTAACTAAAAAGGAAATCCAGGAATTTTAGAAAATCGTGTCGTAATATTTTATGCTTATTATAAAAGAATGCAAACGTAGTATATTTGCTCTTCCATGTGTAAGTTTCAAATGTCATTTTGGTAACCCTTTAGAAGTTTAGATTATAGTTTTTGCGCTCCCGAGTTGTGCATTGCGTTAAGTGCCTTAATACGCACGTTTGTGTATGTAGAGTATTTCTACTTGAATTCTGTGTAATGATTTGTAGATGAAGGAATAATTGGTTTCATCTATAATAAATTAGTGTCATAGGCCTATAAGGTAAACTTTGCTCCATGATTTGGTAATCTCTCTCTCTCTCTCTCTCTCTCTCTCTCTCTCTCTCTCTCTCTCTCTCTCTCTCTCTCTCTCTCTCTCTTTATATATATATGTATAAATATATGTGTGTGTGCCTTTGCGACATGAAAAAGTGGTCGCTGTCTTATTTTCAATGAAATTATTTGCCATTCTTTGATATTTGTTTATGACAATTAAGGAAAATCGCAGAGTATTGAGAGAGTTTTCTTTTTTTTTCTTTTTGAGTAATTCAGAAGGAGACAAGGGAGTTGAAAATTTTCATATGGTTGGAACTATGGAACTGGTTTATTCAAATAGATATATAAGAGTAAATTTAATAGCCCACGGTCGATTAAAAAGAGAAAAGACCAATAATACAAAGAAATTTTGAAACGACGAAGGCTGCAAAGTTTCCCCCCCCAAAAAAAAATAGAAATTAAAGAAAACATTTACGTAATCGAAAATTACTTTAAAAAAGCTATTGTTGACCCAAATCTCCTCCATGGAAGGGAAGCCGAAGTTTTATCAGAAAGAAAAAATCAATAACTAAGAAAGAAAGAATGAAAGACTGAGAGACGAGAATGTGGAACGACGTTGTCAAATGAAAAGGTGGATGATTGGATGTGGTTTGGTCGCCTAAAGAGAATGTGGAAGGACAAGTCATTGGAATTGGGTGTATAGATCGGAAATTGTAAGAAGGGGAACCGGGGAGGGGGGGGGGGGCGGGGGAGACTGAGAAAATTGGTAAGGGGGGAGGGGTATGTTAAAAGATGTTACGACGGAATGTCCAAAAAAAAAAAAAAAATGGGATAGTACAAGAGGTCAATGAACGAGTGTTTGTGTAGGTGCTGGAGTGCGGGGGAGGCGACGGGCTGTTAATGGGAGTTTGTAGTAATATTTAAGTGTCTGATGGTGTAGAAGTTATCAGCATAGGCGTATAATTATAGTTTCAAAGGTTCTCTCTGTCTCTCTCTCTCTCTCTCTCTCTCTCTCTCTCTCTCTCTCTCTCTCTCTCTCTAAAAGTTATCAGCATAGGTGTATAATTATAGCTTCAGAAGATTGACTCTCTCTCTCTCTCTCTCTCTCTATCTCTCTCTCTCTATCTCTCTCTCTCTCTCTCTTAAGTTATCAGCAAAGATGTAGAATTATAGCTTCAGAAGATCTCTCTCTCTCTCTCTAAGTTATTAGCATTGGTGTATAATTATAGTTTCAGAGGTCTCTCTCTCTCTCTCTCTCTCTCTCTCTCTCAGTAGTATTGTAGAGCTCTCCTTCATTAGTATGGAGAGCGGCAGCAGCTGTAGCATCGACTAACCGGTTCAAGAAGAATGTCAGTGGGCGCTAAAAAGGAGGATCCGTTGTAACTCGACATTTTTTATTTTGACATTTAAAAAAAGGAGAAATAAATAAAAAAAGAATAACCGGAATTCTCGGATTCCTATCCCCTGCGTTTTAAAAATAACGTTAATCCTTTTCTCGGATTTTTATTGTTGAAACAAACAAGCGCCCCGATACGATGCTATTTGTGGAGTCGTAAATTTTTTCCCTCTTTCGTTCATTTCGTATGCATGAAACGCGGCTGGTTTAGGTGTTCGTATTGGATACTACCTCCTCGAAATAAAAAAAAAAAAAATTCGCTTTGCGTTTAATTAATGAACGCTATTTTGGACGCTGTTTTGGTTTGCATCTGCTTTTATGAAGGCCAGTTTTGGCAGGTGTCTTTATTAGAAAAAATATATTGGATGCACGCGAAGGCAAGTGGTGCGGAAGACTTTGATTGGCCAGACGGACCTTCCAGCTTCAGAGATGATGCCTTTCGTGTTCTCCTGTTGCGTGTGGTGACATAGAAAATAAAAAAAAAAGAACCATTTTTACCTGAAACTTGAACTTTTAATTAATGGGGCCACTGTTGTTCCTGGAACTCATTTCTGTCCGATTAACTTAACTGTACACAGCACGACAATGATATTAAATATGCTCATTTTTATAAGAAAAAAAAATCTATGGAAGAACTATTCTTACTCTGTAAATATGAAAAGTTCTGCCTATTTCCTAAACGACATTGATTGACTGATTAATTTAAAGTATGGAGTTTGATTTTTCCTTCAACATTAAAACTAGTGGGACATAATTAGCCTAAGACTTGAAGTTGGCAAAATTAATGGGATTTAATCTGAAGGAGCCCTTAGACTCGTCTTATTTAAGGGATAAAGGATGTAGGAAACCGAAAACTGATGCATTTTGTATTATCTATTTGCTTAAAACTTTGGAGGATCATCTTACAGAGCACCATAGGGTTGTGGTCGCCTATTGGAAACGTCCCTGTCTGGTGATCTTCCGGACTGGGGTTAGAGTCCCGCTCAAACTCGATAATTTCTTGTAGTGGCTGCAACGCCACCATCCTAATGAGTTAAGGTTAGGTGTTTTAGGGAGCCTATAAGTCTACCAGTCCAGTCATTAGCAGCCATTGCCTGGACCTCCCTGGTCCTAGCTTGGGTGGTGACGGGGCTTGGGCGCTGATCATATGTATATATGGACAGTCTTTAGGGCATTATCCTGTTAGCTTGTGCATTGTCATTGTCCCTGGCTTCTGCTATTCATGAACGACCTTTAAACCTTAAACCTTGTGTCGCGTGAAACAGGATTTTAAAGTTGACCTGTCAGAAGTTCAATCTAGCAACAGATTTTTTTTGTTTTATGTTGAACAGGTTGACATAATCCTCTTTCTATAGTTTATATATGACTGATCGATTTTAACGCTGTTACTGAAGTTACGATTTTTTATGTTGTTTATTACTTCTCATGTATAGTTTATTCAATTCCTTATTTCCTTACCTCACCGGGCTATTTTCCCTGTTGGAACACTATGGCTTGAAGCATCTTAATTTTCAAACCAGGGCTGTATTTTAGCTCGTGATAATAATTATAATAATGATGATGATGTCTATGAAACAATATATGAAAATGTTCAACTTATGTGAACGGGCGTTTAGTGTATTAAGTTGTTTTAATTAAGGTACGATTCAGTTCATCACATATTCTGGTTTTATATATATACATATATATATATATATATATATATATATATATATATATATATATATATATATATATATATATATATATATATATATATATATACATTATATATATGTGTATATATATATACATTATATATATATGTGTATATATATATATATATATAGAGGAGAGAGAGAGAGAGAGAGAGAGAGAGAGAGAGAGAGAGAGAGAGAGAGAGAGAGAGAGAGAGAGATTCCAATCTGGTTCCCTTCCCCTTCATATACACGCTATTGAAATATTTCTTTTTATTAATATTTGCTAGATTTTTCTCAGTCACAAATTCGGTGGACGACGGAGTAAGGTAAAAGGTATACGAAAGAAGGAAGCAAAAGACACGGAAAAAGAAAATGAAGTATTTTAAAAATGAATCACTGGAGTGGGTAGAAATATTGGAGACAGCCAATTACGCCTCCTTGTTATATAGCGTTGTTAGATGTCGCATTGTAGACTTTTATTGCTTTTATCCTTCTTTTCCTGGATATGGTTAATCCATTTTCTTCTTCTTCTTCTTTTTCTTCTTCTTCTTATAATTATTATTATTAGTGTATCCGATCCTTCAGAAATGACGTCTAAATGATTAAGACATATATACACACAAAAAAATTCGACCCTTCCCACCCCCACCTCCTTTTCCTAACTACAACCCGCTGGTTCAGCAATATGTGGGGAATGTGGTTCCCGAGTGTGGTACCCTTCCCCCTCTCTCCAAAAGTGACAAGAAATTATATATATATATATATATATATATATATATATATATATATATATATATATATATATATATATATATATATATATATATATATACTGTATATATATGTATATAAAT
>NC_090745.1:17918510-17930747 GCF_036898095.1 Palaemon carinicauda
GTAGTATTATCATTTCCAGCCAAGAAGCAGACGGAAACATTGCGAATTATTGATCGTTACTCCTGGAGAGTTTCTTGTTGGTAATAAACTTTGATCTTTGTGGTCGTTTCTTGGTTATAGTGGTGAGAGGACGTTCACTAAGGCTGATACGTTGCACATTACTTTCCAGATACGATTTTTCTCTTCAGCCCTAATTGCTGTGTCTTGATTTTCACACAATATGGCCACCTTCTAAAACGTTTGGAGTCTTACACCGTCTTTTACAGATGTACAGTAGGTTCAATAGGTGATGAAGTGTTGTGTGAAAGACAGTGTTGTAAGCTACTGATTTTCTATTCTTTTTTAACGAATATTTCTCTTAGATGAAAAATTAGAATCTTGACGGAGGAATGCGCTGTGAAGAGAGAGGAGAAAGTGGGTAAGATCCTAAGGGGGAAACTTGTTCTAAAAGGAATTAAATGCAAAAAGAAAAAATGGTGAGATAATTATTTTTAAAACAAACGATGCTGTCTGAATAAGTGTAATTTTCAGTCTGAGTGATTATTTTGAAGATTTTTCAAATATCAAAGATAGATATACTATGTGAATTATGCCACAGAGTGGAGGGATAAGTGTAAAGTTGCGGTAATCATTGTTTAGAAGGTACGTCTGGAGAAAGGAATTGTCCCAAAGGAATAGGAAAGGTATTTTTTTTTTCATTGTATGCAGGTTATACATGATGGGACCATATTAATACCGCAGCATAGCAAGGAAATTAATTGGTAGGTTTTATATAAATTAAGGCAGATAGAAGAATGATTCACAGTCTGGGAACTGGACAATTTTAAACAAGAAATTGGATGTGTAGATCATTTGTGTTATATTGACAATTTCTTTGAGAAGTGTAAAAGTAAATAGTTTCATATAGAATATGTGGAACTAAGAAAAATTTGAGATAATCCATGAAAAGGTAATGTACTTGATATTAGAATTGAAGGGTTTAGATGATAATGAGAAGTGTTAGATTTTTTTAAGTTGGGAATAAACCCAGTCAGAAAATACTTAAATGGGAAGTTTGATTTCTTGCTTGAGGGTACACTCGGGCACACTTCTATCTAGTTTCCCTTCCTCTTGTTTTGTTAAAGTTTTTATAGTTTATATAGGAAATATTTATTTTGATGTTGTTACTGTTCTTAAGATATTTTATTTATTCTTGTTTCCTTTCCTCACTGGGCTATTTCCCTGTTGGGGCCTCTGGGCTTATAGCATCTTGTTTTTCGAACTAGGGTTGTAGCTTGGGAATAGTGAAGAGAAACTACATAAACTATTGAAACATTTTATAGAAAAAGTTGGTATTAAAAGTTCACAGGAATAAGGTTACTATTATAATTGGAAACCAAAAAAAGATGGCATAATGAATCTCAATGTATATGTGTTTCAAAAGGGAAGAGATTGATAACAAAAAAAAAAAAAAAAAAAAAAAAATGCCTTCAGGGAATCAACATATATAAATGGCGGTGGTGGGATGAGTGAAGAAGCAAGGTACAGAGTTGGGAAGGCAAGGAAGGTGGCAATAAGTGTGCAAAAAACTAACGACGTGGAATATATTGATAATCCAATGTGTGAATGTAAGAATAGGTTATTAAGTTAATCAAGAAAACGAGTGAGAATGAAAGATAAAAGTTTGCAACTGTAATACAAAAAACCTGAAAAGACCTGGAATATGAAGATAAATTACAAAGGGGGTAAAATAGCTACATATGGGAAAGGACAGATCAGCTGTTCTAGTTTGGCCACGAGGAAAGAATCAAGGTCGGTAGATTGATTTAGAAGAAAAAAAATGTTTGAATTACAAAAGGAAGACCTAGAAAACACGAAAGGTTCTGGAAGCACTACTAGAGCGCAAGTGTGATTATGGAAAATGACGCAGTGTATTTTAGTTGGACTTAATGCAATGAGGTTGCATTGTCCATGTAGGTAAGGAATCTCCCACGTTTCAACAGTTCAAGTATAGTGTAACAACTACCCTGTGTTTTGCTTTTTCATGAGAGTCCTTGCTAGGAAAACGGCTTCATGTCATTTATAATATATATATATATATATATATATATATATATATATATATATATATATATATATATATATATATATATATATATATATATCGTGTGTATGCGCAATAGTATTAAGTGTATCTCTCTCTCTCTCTCTCTCTCTCTCTCTCTCTCTCTCTCTCTCTCTCTCTCTCTCTCTCTCTCTCTCTTAAGACGGCAATCTAGAATAATAAAAATGAGAGTTGCTTCTTTCTCTGCTTGCTGATTTCAATTCTAAAACTTAACGCAAGTAAAGAAATTATGTGTTTTATTTAATATGAATACTCCGAATATCATTATTATTTGTATCATTCCCTGGCCCTTTTACACGTTACCAATTGCCCTTAATTACCAAGGTTTGAAGCTAAGTTTTAATAATATGTACTCAACCAAGCTCTTAAATCCGTGATTTGGAACCAGTTCAATGTATAATCTTTATCCAGAGATATTTTTCATCACCATTATTATCAAAAGTTTTAATATTACACCATTACATATTTAGGGTTTTTGTGGCCTTTGTCATAACGTCCCTGACTTGTGATCGCCAGGCCTGGGTTCGAGTCCCTCCCAAATTCGTTAATTTCTATGGTCGCTGCAACTTCACCATCTTTGTGAGCTAAGGAGGGGAAGGTTAGAGGGAGCCTATAGGTCTATCTGTTAAGTCACCAGCATTCATTTCCTGGCCCTCCTTGGTTCTAGCTTGGGTGGGGAGGGAGCTTGGGCGCTGATCATATATATATATATGGTCAGTCTCTAGAGCATTGTCCTGCTCGATAGGGCAATGGCACTGTCTATTGCCCCATGTACGATTTTACATGACGTCAAAGTGCAGTCAGTTCAGGGAAATAGATATTGCTCTTCGCGACTTCTGACATGCAAAGCCAACGAGTGATGAATGCAGAGATAACATGCAATGTTGTCCAGGCCAACGAACATTTTAACATGTTCGGATTCAACATGTTTTACATTTTTTTTTCATGCCAGGTGTGGTCGAAAGCCCCTATTCAAACACGTCGTATTGCACTACGGTCTTCTTCATAAATAAATAAATAAATAAACATATCCTAACGGTGTACAAGGTTTTGTGTATCTCCTTGATCAGCAAAGCTGTACCAGTCGGGACCACCCATACTTGATTGGTTTGCTGTGGTTGATCGTGCTAAAGACTCCCACTTTCACCAATCCGCACTGGCCAGCATGAATAAGGACATGTCTGAGGCCCTTGTCCTGTAGTGGACTAAAAACGGTTGCGTTTGATATTGTTGCCTTTATATATATATATATATATATATATATATATATATATATATATATATATATATATATATGTATTTTTTTTTAAATTTTGTTTGTATAAAGTTTAGAATCATATCAAATTCAAAATGAATTTGTCGAATTTTATTACATTTCTGATTCGTTAAGAGATCCAACAGTTCAATTTCATTTACCAGGTGCGTCAGATATACGATTCATACGTTAATTTGAAGATAAAATTTCTCTCTGCTTTCCTGTGAGAATTAATAGTATTTGGTTACACGCACATATCATTTAAATGCGTCATAACTAGTATTACGAATATATTGTTAAATTTTGCTTGTATTTTGAAATTACATTTTATTTTATTAATTAGAACAAATGCTGGCGTTTCTAGCCCACTGCAGGAGAAAGGCCTCTGACATATGCTTATTCATGCCTGGAGCTTAGCCATTTTCATCACCATGCGGGACACTGGTGATGGTGGGATAGTTTTGTCTGCTCGTTCACAGCAAACCAACCTAGTATGGGTGTCTCTGACTAGAACAGCATGCTGATCATGGGGATTTGCAAAACCTTTCACCATATTAAGGTGTCCCCACTCAGAAAGATAAAATTATTATTGATACTTCTTTGTAAAATTCAGAATACACTATTAATTCTATTATTGCTGTTAAATTTACCATTATAATCTATTTAAGTGTGAACCATCTAACGCTGATGCCAGTCGGCAAATTACTTCCCCTTTCAAGCTTTGTGACGATAAACTTTTTTTTATTTTCAAGAAGCTTTTTTATATTATTAAGAAAAATAACTTTTTAAGATATCAAAGCTTTTAAGATTTCTAAGCTTATCTGCCGTGTGTTGATATCGTTCAGCTCAGTCGCTATCTCCCTTTTCAATCACTTGAATGTGATATGGTCCTTGAACTAAAGACATTTCTGTTTTCAAGCTTTTCAATGTTAAGCTTTCATCATCATTATTATTATCATCACCATTATCTCCTCCTACGCCTACCGACGCAAAGGGCCTCTGTCAGTCGTCTCTATTAAGCAATTAAGCTTTACTATAGATATAATTAACTTTATGTTCGTTTCGTGTGGGGAGAGAGAGAGAGAGAGAGAGAGAGAGAGAGAGAGAGAGAGAGAGAGAGAGAGAGAGAGAGAGAGAGGTGTGTGTGTGTTTTACAAGGATTTTGAATATCAGACTTTTTAGTCCATCTGCGGAGATTCCATTTCTTATTGGGTAGAACGAATTATTATGTTTAGAAGGTTTTTAATTATCTTGTCTAACTGATTTTTGAGAGAGAGAGAGAGAGAGAGAGAGAGAGAGAGAGAGAGAGAGAGAGAGAGAGAGAGACTTGTAAATTGCAAAACACTTATTATTATTTTTGGGGGGACAGGAAGTACTGAGTCCTAAATTAGCTTTTTTTTCTTGCCTTGCCTTCCGTCTCACACCACTCATAATAGATGAAGAGAGAAGGAAACCAAAAAAAGGCAGATAACACACGCCTCACTCGTGGGACAAGTATTCCTCTCTCGCTCTCCCTCTCCCTCGCTCTCCCTTCCCCTCCAACCCCCTGAACACACTCACCTTTGTCAATTTTTTTTCTTTATCCAGAAATATACTTTTACAATTTTTACAATATGTCATATACATCACATTTACGATATTTACAATTGATAATATGTCATATGTTTCACATTTACAATTAATACATTTTGTAATTAACATATATTAACTATTGCATCTTTAATAAATTTTTTAATTTAACATATATTCACAATTGCACCTTGAATAAAAATTTGTAATTTAACATGTATTTACAATTGCACCTTGAATAAATTTTGTAATCAACTCATATTTTCAATTACACATGTAATAAAATTTGTAATTTAACATATTCACAATTGCACCTTGAATAAATTTTGTAATTTAACATAAATTCACAGTTGCACCTTTCACTATTCATCTAAGTATGTTTTTGAATTACAAATAATTGACCTACATATTGACCCGTGAATACTTTTTAAACAGAAGGTTTAAATTGACATTCATCACACGATGACACTGCTCCCTTCCATCCTCATCTCTGTCGAGAATCCATCTTAAGTTGTGAAATGACGCCGGATCGCTTTTAATTAGTTTGGGAAACTATTCGCGTCTAAACAGTTGGATTGAAGAATCCGTGTCGCAACGGATCGACTGATGAAGGCTTTACCAGGAACAGATGACTTGGTGTCTAACTTGGGATGATGATATTGCAAGGAAACGTAAAAACATCCTTTAAAGAGCTGAAGGTTTAGAGTATGCAAAAATATACGAGTAGGTCTCTCTATATTTTAACTAATGACTATTATCTTCTTATTTATGTATATAATTTTTCATCTTAGCATTATTATTATTATTATCATCATTACTAGTGTACGCCATCCGTCAAAAATGATTTCTAAATATTTAGATAGATATGCACACACGCACCTCTCTCACCAGTTTATGACCACTCTCTCTCCACCTGCCAGAGGGACGGAGATAACTTAGCGTGACCGGTGTATGTATATATATATATATATATATATATATATATATATATATATATATATATATATATATATATATATATATATATATATATATATATATATATATTTATATATAAATATATATTATATAAATATATATATATATAAATATATATATATATATATATATATATATATATATATATATATATAAATATATATATTTATATATATATATATATATATATATATATATATATAGATTGATAGATAGATAGATAGATAGATAGATAGTGCCAGACACTGGCTTATCATATGAGACGAGATTATCATCATCATCATCTAAATATATTGAAAATTTATATTGAATAAGACTAAAAGGCACCAAATTTTTTTCCGTAAACTGACACTTAAGAAAATGCCCGAATAAGGCAAAAATAATAGATAAATGACAAGAAATAATAGAATAAGTGAAACATTGTCTTTGTTGATTAAATTTCGAACGTAGAACCCTTCGGTAAATTTTGTATTTCTTGAATTATTGCACCGACAGATCGATCTTTAGGAAAACCTGATTTTACATCTTTTACAAAAGAATCTGTTGTTTGTATTTTGTATTAAAATATTTATAAGATTGTGTAACTTCATTATGAAGTCTCCTATATACCCATGCCTTAACATAGAAAACAGTTTCTATTTTAATTACTCGGTTTAAATGTGTCATATTTTCTAAACGTTTTGAAACTTGTTACAAGTTCCTTGTCAGTAATAGACAGATGACTTTTACATTCGTTTAAATTATTTAATTTTCAACAAACTGAATATCTAATCACATTTTTTTTGGGGGGGGGGGGTTGTGAAAGAGAGCGGGTAGGCTACATGCTAGGACACTAACTTCCTTTAACGTACTATTTTGGGTTAGGTCATGATACAGCACTTAAAAATTAGCCATAAAAACGGTAAAAGTCATGGAATAAATGTAGCCAGGCATTTACCGTTATAAAAACGGATATATTGGCGTTAAGGAGTAATATTACGGTTACCAACCCCCAAAAGATGATAACAAAATATGGTAAAATTACGGGCGCCTGTATTTTACCGAAATACGTACTTTGAGAGACCTCACAGTTGATGCAACTGGATTTTGATTTCAAACCCTTTGCTTGATAACTTAGCTTTTATAATCTAGGCTTTAATCGAACTTTGAATGACCATATTTTGTGGGATATATTTAGTTACTAGCAATTCTTACAAAGTCTTGTATAGTTTATTTATTCGTGTCTGGCATTTGTTTATATTGTTTTTAGAATTCTATTTGCTATGGTTTGGGCATGCTCTTCGCACTCCACAAGAGAGATTAGTTCACCAACCTTTCAACTGGGCTCCACAAGGAAGACCCAGACCTACATGGTTGAGGACTATGAAGCGTGAAGTAGGAGATGATGAATGGAGAAGTATTGATTTAAAAGCTCAAGATAGAGACGACTGGCGATATCTAACAGAAACCCTTTGCGGCAATGGGCGTAGGAGGAGGTCATGATGACTACGTTGACTCATATCTTTCTTTTCTTTTCACTTACTGACATTTTGCGGTGATTTTGTAACGAAAAAAGTGGTTCTATGATTTTCCACATAAGATCAAGTGCACGTTATGTATCATAAGTATATATAGGATAGAATGCGGATGGTGAATATTAAGACATTGCTCTGCCATACTTGAAAAGAGACACTCATTGCTCATAAAAAAAAATGCAGTTACATCTGCCACATTAAATTCCATGCTGCCTAATGTCTTATTTGTATCTCAGCCATTCCCAAACGTTCCTTTCTAATTTTATCCTGGCAGGTGTTTTCTCTCCCGCCAGAACTAAAGCATGGTGTTCAATATGTATTTGCAATTGCTAATATTGATATTTTTATGTTGAATGTTACTGCTACATGTTTTCCTCAACAAATGCAACCGCTTCTAGTCCACTGCGGGACAAAGTCCTCAGACATGCCAATTCATTTGTCGGGTTTGACCAATTTTCTTCACCACGCTGGCCAGTGCGGATTGGTGATGGTGTGAGATTTTAGTGTGATCGCTCACAGCAAATCAACCAAGTATGGATGGCCCTGACTAGTGCAGCTTTGCCGACCATGGCGTTACACAAATCCTTTCACCATATAAAGGTATCCACATTCGTCTTTCAAACAAAACTGAATCATATGACCTCTTGGACTTTTTATAGTCTCATGTCACTTGCAGCCGACCGCTAAGGTGCGTTGTTTAGGGAGGATACTTTCAAGTTACGTTTGTTGCTTTAAAAAGACTCAGCCCTCCTATTTTATCTAACGTTTGGCGCTTTTGAAAGACTCAGCCCTCCTATTTTATCTAACGTTTGGCGCTTTTAAAAGACTCAGCCCTCCTATTTTATCCAACGTTTGGCGCTTTTAAAAGACTCAGCCCTCCTATTTTATCCAACGTTTGTTGCTTTAAAAAGACTCAGCCCTCCTATTTTATCCAACGTTTGGCGCTTTTAAAAGACTCAGCCCTCCTATTTCATCCAACGTTTGGCGCTTTTAAAAGACTCAGCCCTCCTATTTCATCTAACGTTTGGCGCTTTTAAAAGACTCAGCCCTCCTATTTCATCTAACGTTTGGCGCTTTTAAAAGACTCAGCCCTCCTATTTCATCCAACGTTTGGCGCTTTTAAAAGACTCAGCCCTCCTATTTCATCCAACGTTTGGCGCTTTTAAAAGACTCAGCCCTCCTATTTTATCCAACGTTTGTTTTTTTTAAAAGACTCAGCCCTCCTATTTTATCAGAGTTGGGGTTGGGACTGACATGAACGTATGGACAAGATAAGGAGATTAAACACTCGGCCAAAATTTAAGGATCTTTCCCACCGTCATGAAGGATTCGAGTGATGCGCTCTGTTGCAGGGCCAGATGTACATTACTGTATGTTTGTTTGCTTCAGTTGTTTCTTTTGTGTGTGCCTTCAGTAGTTGCTCAGTCGATATTATCAGCCATTCGTTTTAGGGGAGTAATTGAAACCGCTGATATTACCCTTTTCTTAATGCGTAGTGATACTGTATTTGCAAAGTTTGTTCACTATTTACGGTAAGATTTATTAATGCTGTTCATGCTGCAACGGAGGTTAGGAGAGAGATCAGCATTGTATTACCTTATGAAGATGTGTACTTAAAAATTAGGAAAACTTGAAACGTTCTTGCTTATATAATAAAGATTAAGTCTCTCTCTCTCTCTCTCTCTCTCTCTCTCTCTCTCTCTCTCTCTCTCTCTCTATATATATATATATATATATATATATATATATATATATATATATATGTCTACAGTATATATGAATTTATATATATATATATATATATATATATATATATATATATATATATATATGTCTACAGTATATATGAATTTATATATATATATATATATATATATATATATATATATATATATATATATATATATATATATATATATATATATATAAATATATGTGTGTGTGTGTATGTACATGTATATATATTCCTAATAGGCTGAACGATAACCACTCAAAATACGACAATCTTCCAAAAATTACCAAAACTATCCTGTTCTAGTTAGGAAAGGGGGTGCGAAAGGTTGAATCTGTGTGTGTGTGTATTCATCAAAGTATTTAGCCGTCATTTTTGACGGATTGCGTACACTAGTTCTATACATGAGATCATATCTCGGCACATTATATTAACGTACATATTTTTTTTATTTCTGACACAGGAATCCAAAAAAATGCAAATTATGTTCTCCCAAAGAATCGAGCCAAATGGACTCCTCATGTTCGACAACTTAGATTAATTTTCCTCTCTTTGAGAGAAACTCGACATTACACGTGATGTAGAGTCGCTTGTGCGGCGAGATATCTGTTCTGTATCTTCCATCGTCATGGGGGTTGGGAAGGGATATTGAAGGGGGGGGGGGGCATGTTGGAGGAGAAGCATTTTTCCTATGATTTTTCTCACCCCTCCTTGAGCACAATCCTCGATCTCCATCCTTTTCACGTGTCTACTTCAAGGAGGGGAAGAAGAAGAAGAAGAAGAGCGTTCGATCCTCACCCACGTCCTCGGGTGGCTCATCTTTCTGCTCTTTTCGGTCGCTTTTGGGGAATGAATGGCGGAAGTTATTTGGAGGAGACGCCAAGGACCTTGGGGGGAGTGGGGGTTGATTATCCGGTGGGAGGGGTAGCACATGGAAGAGAGCAGATAGCGGTGATGAACTGGAGAGAGGGAGAAGGGTAATTGATATACAGGCCCATGACGTCACACTACAATGGGCAATACGGTTAGGGGACTGGATACGCTGGATTAAGGATTATTCCCCGGGGCAGACCCTCGAGTAAGGGTATGGCTTTCATTTAATGGGGGTTGCGGATTGGACGATTGGACGGGGGGGGAGGGGGTTGAGGGGGGGATTATACTGGCGGTCTGAATTGGCTCAGGGGCGATCGGTGGATGAAATGGAGAAGAGAGGCAGGTAAGCGGCACATTATTGTAATGAGGATCTCTTATGTCCACCGGACCGAACTATTCTAAGGCTCATTCACCTGTAAATCTAACTGTGAATCAGGGGAATTTGAAAAGGGGATAATCTGGGTAAAATAGAAGCTCCCGTTTTTTTTTTTCTTTTATTTTGCCGGCTATTTTATTACGTTCGCTTCATTTGTTTGCTTGTCGGAGGAATTTATCGCTGGATTTACTTTGTCTGCATACACGTTTATTTACATCCGTTGGGAGTTTTGAATAGCAAGGTGAACGGGATGGTTGCGCGCGAACAACTGACTCTCTCTCTCTCTCTCTCTCTCTCTCTCCTCCTCTCTCCTCTCTCTCCTCTCTCTCTCTCTCTCTCCTCTCTCCTCTCTTCTCTCTCTCTCTCTCGTAGATCCGATTTTTGACAGATACTGCAATGCCTTCATTGAAAAATAGCAATATCTTGAAAAGTGAGGGATGAAATGTAATCAGTTTCAGAAATTGTATGATAGTAGTGATAATGGTTGTCTTTTGTATAAGTATATACGTAAGTCTCTTGAGAGTTACACATACAGAAGAATTACGTAATTATAAACTCAATTATTATTAAGTTTAGACCTGTTTGAGTGACACATACATCAGTGCATTGATTATAGATAAACATTTAGTTGGGTTTGTGTCGTAGTTAGATATCTTTATGTTCCTTACACGGTTATTATTATTATTATTATTATTATTATTATTATTATTATTATTATTATTATTGTTGTTGTTTTTGTTAAGTAAACTATTTAATGTGAAGCTGTATGTACTCACAAAATGACGCAAATTGGTGCTTTAAGGTTTAAACTTTAGCATTAAATCATTGAGGAAAAAGCATCAAAAAATTAAAAAATGTAAGTAAATTAGAATGAATGGGATTGGAGCATACCCACCTGCTGTGTTTTGTTGCGTTTAAGGCATTTGTTTGCATACCATCCGTGATTTACTTCTTATATAATTAAATATGACGATCCTTTGAACTCCATAGGTCCTTCAGACTTTTGCCTCACGTGATATTATGCGAAAAATAATTTACGATAGAATAAAATAATTTCTTTCATGGTACCTTTTATTGGCAATATAAGCGTTATTAGCTACTCTTCAATTCTTTAAATGTAATTAATAGCATTATATAATTTAATTACATTGTACATAATGGAGGTCTCTTTTTTTTATAGTATGCCTGAGTGTACCCTCCAGCGAGAAAACTCTAACTCAAGAGAGTGGAAGACCATGGTTCAGTGGCTATGGCACTATCCAAGTTTAGAGAACAACGGTTTGATTTTGGAGTGTGTATCTCCTAGAAGAGCTGCTTACCCTAAGCTAAAAAGTCTCTTCTACCTTTACCTTGTGGAAAGTAGCTACTCAACTATTGCAGTGCTGTAGTTACCCTCTTGAGTTAAAAAGAAATTTTCTGTTTTTTTAAGCCTGTGAGTAATCTTCCTTATACAATAAAGAGCTATCATCTACCTACAGTATATATATATATATATATATATATATATATATATATATATATATATATATATATATTATATATATAGATATATGTATATGTATATGATATATATATATATATATATATATATGTATATATGTAATAAATCTATATATATATATATGTATATATATAATATGTCTATATATATATATATATATATATATATATATATATATATATATATATATATATATACTGAACATATATACATATATATAAATATATATGAGTATATATAGATATATATATATATATATATATATATATATATATATATATATATATATATATAGATAGATATATATTATACATAAATAGATATAAATATATAAT
>NC_090745.1:17931247-17936247 GCF_036898095.1 Palaemon carinicauda
GTAAAAGTTTTCTAATAGCTGATTGGTTATAATGATTTTGTCCAACCAATCAGCTATTAGGAAACAGAGGTGCCCTTTTAGCTGGGAAAATTTTCCTGATAGGTGATTGGTTAGAACTACTTTGTCCAACCAATCAGCTATTAAGAAACATTTGACACGCAGAGGTGCCCTTTTAGCTCGGAAAGGTTTCCTAATAGCTGACTGATAAGCATTTTGTCCAACCAATCAGCTATTAGGAAACATTTAACTCGCAGAAGTTCCCTTTTAGCTCGGAAGAGTTTCCTTATAGCTGATTGGTTATAATTATTTTGTTCAACCAATCAGCTATTACGAAACATTTAACTCGCAGAAATGCCCTTTTAGCTCGGAACAGTTTCCTTATAGCTGATTGATTAGACCTATTTTGTCCAACCAATCAGCTATTAGGAAACATTTGATTCGCAGAGGTGCCCTTTTAGCTCGGAGAAGTTTCCTAATAGCTGATTGATTATAATTATTTTGTCCAACCAATCGGCTATTATTCGACTCGCAAAGGTGCCCTTTTTAGCTCGGAAAAGTTTCCTAATAGCTGATTGGTTATGATTATTTTGTCCAACCAATCAGCTATTTGGAAACTTTTCCGAGCTAAAAGGGCGCCCATGCGAGTCATGTGAAATGCGCCTCATTACAAAAATTGAGTATAGGAAGGTCATCTCGTGACCGAGATTAAGTTGTCGTTAATGGAAAGGGGCTGAATTCTTGTTATAAACTGGATCGATTTCGTTACGTCATTGGGCTGTTGCGAATTGCGACATTTATTACACGTGTTGTGTAACATCGACAGTATTTCTTGCATTTTTTTTTTTTTTTTTTTTTTACCAAATAGTACAATTTCTGACATTTTAAATTTTTATTGGCTATTTGTATTGTATTCCATTTTAACATTATTGTTTTACCTTTTAATTTTTTGCCCGTCTCTTGTAACATTTTCAATATTTCTTGCAATTTTACATTTTTTATCAAATGATACAATTCCTGACATTTAAAAATTTTATTTTCTATATATATATTGTATTCTATTTTAACATTATTGTTTTATTTTTTCTTTTGCACGTCTCGTGTAACTTTGTCAAAATTTCTTGTATTATTTGCACCAAATAGTACAATTTCTGGCATTTTAAAATTTTATTGGATATTTATATTGTATTTATTTTAAACATTCGTTATATTTTTTTTGCACATCTCGTGTAACATTATCGATATTTCTTACAAAATAAATTTCTACCAAATAAAATTTCTGACATTCTCTTAAAATTTAATTGGATATCTAAGTTGTATTCCTTTTAACATTATCATTTAACTTATTTCTATCAACGAAATAATTTTTGCCTCTTAAGATTAATTCACATCATGAATGTTAGGTTCATTCTCTCAAGGCTGACAGGCAGTTTATGTTCTATTTCTTCTTTCTCTCGCTCAGGGTTGCCAAGTTTTCCAAATGAGAAAAGGCCAACGTCTGATCAACTGCAGCTTTAAAAGGCAAACCTAATAGTAGAAAAAGGCCGGAAATATAGCATTTAAGGCTAACCAATTTATAAAAAAAGGCCATTTAAATTTAGGTATCTAGCGCGAAAAAGGTCAAACTTTGAGTTTTTTTGGCCTGAAAAAGGCTAATCTGGCAATCCTGCTGTCTCGCTCACTCCCTCTTCCAGGGAATCCTTTACACACATTTCCCCTTATTTAAAATTTCTCCAAATTCTTAGCAAGTCATTCGAGCTGAGATTGCAGTTCCTATGTTTTTATTAATACAAGTCTTCATATTAAATGCAAAACTTTACAACATTCTATTTTTTTATCCACATGAAAAGAATGGTCAGATGAAAGCAATACATCAGTTAATCAATACCTCCGTATTATTATTATTATTATTATTATTATTATTATTATTATTATTATTATTATTACTTGCTAAGCTACAACCCTAGTTGGAAAAGCAGAATGCTATAAACACGAGAGCTACAACAGGGAAAATAGCCCAGTGAGGAAAGGAAATAAGGAAACTACAAGAAAAGTAATTAACAATTAAAATGAAATATTTTAAGGAAAGTAAAAGTGTTAGAATAAATATTTCCTATATAAACTATAAAAACTTTAACAAAAAAATCATTGCTTCTAATCTTAAGCTATAGTAACAAGCTTTGTGTGTGTGTGTATTTGTGTGTCTGTTTATATTGCCATACTCCTTGTTTCACCTTTTCGGCTTGAGGTTGCTATCCCTATGCATTTATATCAAACCCAACAGGCGCTGGTACCCATTTTCAGTGATCCACAGCCCTTGCAAACACGAACCGAATTCTACATCACTTAACCATGGAACCCACTTTGGTATATTTTACAGTTCCAAAGTGGGGGGGGGGGCGGTAAGAGTTGTCGCATCCTATGCATACATATTATTATTATTATTATTATTATTATTATTATTATTACTTGCTAAGGTACGACCCTAGTTGGAAAAGCAGCATGCTATAAGCCCAGGGGCTAACAGGGAAAATAGCCCAGTGAGGAAAGGAATATTTTAAGAACAGTGACAACATTACTATAAATACTTCCTATATAAACTACAAAAAAATTAACAAAACAAGAGGAAGAGAAATACGATAGAAGTGTACCCGAGTGTACCCTCAAGCAAGAGAACATAGTATGTTAGTGTTTAAACTGTGTTTATATATTTGAGTTATAGTCAAGTCGAGACATCGAGAATAAAAACTGCCTCAGATAAACGCACAGAAGGAATCGTCATCTCAGATTTTGGTTTGGTTTACGATCACAGGATTGCCAAGTCACGTAGTAAATGTCATCATGAAAAAAAAAGAATATATATATGTTTTCTGAAACTTCGTATTCGTAAATGGCTTCACGTGTCTTGGTTCCATGAGAGATCGTGTGCCGTGGAAGGATTTGGAGATTTTTGAGTCCCACATAAACTGTTAATCGGATGTAAATCAGGATGCTGGTGATTAAGTACACTTTATAAAATAAAAAGATTTTTTTTTCCTGAAAAGTATATACTATATATGGGGTTATGTAAAAGTTACAACTCTTGACCTTATGGTTGTGGTGGCCTTTTAGAAACGTCCCTGGCTGGCGTTCTGCCTGACTGGGTTCGAGTCACGCTCAAGCTTGATAGTATTTTGTAGTGCGTGCAACCTTGCCATCTTTGTAGGGTAATGGGGTGGTGGTATTGTAGTAGCCTATGTGGTCTACTTGCTGAATTATCGGTAGCCATTGCCTGGCCCGCCTTGGTCCTAGCTTGGGTGGATGGGTGCTTGGCCACTAATCAAATGTATTTATGGTCAGTCTCTAAGGCATTGTCATGCTAGCTAGAGCATTGTCACTGTCCATAGCCACTGCCATTTATGAGTAGCCTATAAACCTTTAAAATGCTCGCAATTCTTCATAGAAGGATAGACTTATGTTTTAAAGTCTGGGTTCGAACGCTGTCTCAGATATTTGCAGCTAAGCACTGAACCGCTCGACTAGCAAATTTGGTATGGCCATGTTTCAGTGAATTCTATCAAATATGAAAAGGGTTTGAACTAGGATCCATAAAATGAATATATCAGTTGCATCCAAACTACCTACGTTAACTCATCGACACACAAACAAACACCCCTTAAAATGGTGAAAGGGTTTGTGTATCGCCATAATTAGCAAAGCTGTATTATGCAGACACACCCATACAAGCTTGGTTTGTTATGAGCGATCAGACGAAACTCTCCCACCATCACCAATCCGCACCGGCCAGCGTAGCCAAACTCCAGGTATGAATAGGGACATGTCTGAGGCGTTTATCTTGTAGTGGACTAGAAGGGGATGCATTTAATGTTGTGTGTGATTAATATATATATATATATATATATATATATACAATTATTTATTTGATACTATCTCTAGGAGGGTTTGACTCCAGAATAAAAAACAACACATATGTATGTATACGGTGTATAAATACCCACGCATAGACTTATCATGATTAATGTAAAGATTTGAGTAACATGGAATTCCCCCTCCTTTGTCACCAGGACAAAATAGCCGGTTATTCAGAACGAGTCTGGATCCATCACGAAGAATTATCCCAGATCTGGCATCCAGTGCCTCATCTGATGAGCATCGCCGACTCGTAGCCATTATCGTCGCTTTTGTGGCATCTGTCCTTTGTCCGGATAATGAGGTTCATTGGCGGGTAATAGTCTCCTGTTTCCCCTCTCCCACCGTATACCCTCTCACCTCTCTCTCTCTCCCCTGTATCTCCTATCTCCTCCTCTCCCCGTATCTCCTGTCTCACCCTTCCCCCGTATCCTCTGTCACTCCTTCCCCCGTATGCCTTGTTCAACCCCTTCCCCGTATGCCTTGGCAACCCCTTCCCCGTATGCCATGTCTCCCCCTCCTCCGTATCCCTAGTTAACCCCTCCCTGTCACCGTTTCTCCCCCTTCCCCGTATCTTTTCTCCCTTTCCTATATCCCCTCTCCTTGTCACCTTCTTTCTCCCTTCCCTCGTTTCCCCTCCCCTTCTCCATACCCCATGTCATCCCCTCTCCCTCTCCCCCGTATCCCCTGTCACCCTCTTTCCCCCTTCCCTCGTTTCCCCTCCCCTTCTCCGTACCCCATGTCATCCCCTCTCCCTCTCCCCCTTATCCCCAGTCTCCCAGTCTCCCCCTTCCCCCGTATCAATTCCCCAGCTCCGCATCCCATGTCATCCCCTCCCCCCGTACCCCAAGTCTTCCCCTCTCCTCCCGTATCCCTATCTCCCCCTCCTTCGTATCCCGTCATCCCCCTCCTATGTATTCCCTCTCCCCTCTTCCATAGGCCTCCACCAAGCCGTTGCAATTTTGTGGATCCAAAGAAATGAATGAATGCATGATGCGGTCAAGTCTTCGTTATGCTTTGATTGATTAGGCCTACTTTGCATAACCGCAATGGCCAACCCCTCATTGGTCTTTTGGATTGGGAATGACTCAGTT
>NC_090745.1:17946247-17949810 GCF_036898095.1 Palaemon carinicauda
TGTATATATATGAATGTATGTATGTATATATGTATACTGTATATATACATATATGTATGTATGTATATATGTATATTTATACATATATATGCATGTGTGTATGTATATATATGTATATATATATGTATGTATATATATGTGTATATATGTATATATATATATATATGTATATTTATACATTTATATGTATGTGTGTATGTATGTATATGTATGTATATATATATACATATATATGTGTATTTATGTATGTATATATGTATATATACATATATATGTGTATTTATGTAATGTATATAAGTATTATATACATATATATGTATGTATGTATATACTGTATATATGTATATACTATATATATATATATATATATGAATGTATGTATGTATGTATATATATTTACGTTTGTATATATATGTATGTATGTATGTATATATATACATGTATGTATGTATGTATATATATGTATGTATGCATATATATACAGTATATATATATATATATATATATATATATTTGTGGGAACCAAAAATATATGTATTTTTGTTTTGTAGGAACCAAAAAGACATTAGAAGCCATGGTCTACCCTGTTTCAATGGTAGTAACCAAAACAGGTATATTTTTTTTGTAGGAACTAAAACTATATATATTTTTTTCAGGAACCAAAATATAACATTTTGTAGGAACTTAGAAGTGCAAACAAAATTCGGGTTATTAAAAGTCTATTTTATGTAACCATTGCTATTTCAATGATGGAAACTTTAGTCCACATTATATTTTAACTTCTACAATTCAGAAGAAACAAACCCTGTGCAATACCGTCCTCCAGTAATTATGGATTGCTCCCATCCGTACTCTCTCCCCTTCCCCTCCGTTCCCTTTCCCCTAGCCCCTACCTCCCATATCTCTCATCCTCCACCCCCCTTTTAAACTCGCATGTCTCGAATAATGATGATGGTATACGACCACCACCACCGACTGACCCTGTGCTGCGTATACCGGTAGTCGTAGTGGGTCCTGGTCGTACGTACAGTAATGGGTCACTGACGATGGATTTCCGGCGACTGAGTGAGGGCACCAGAGGGTCGTTAACACGGTCATCCTTATCGTCTGTAATATCATCATTATCATCGCTGTCGGTTGGTGCTTGTACGTCACGCTATTAACACGTTTGTGTACATCGTTACTTCCCAAACTCATGCAATGATGATATCTTTCATTATATTTCATGCAATGATGATAGTTATCATTAAGTCAACGTCATTAACATCAATGAATTAGTCGAAGAGAGGCTGGGTTACAGAATGTTTACTTAAAATTACGTTATGAATGAAGTACAAAAATATTGAGTGACTTACAAAAAGGAATGAGTGAATCACAACAAAGATTGAGTGAAATAAGAAAAAAAAGATTGAGTGGATTACAGAAAAGATTGAGCGAGTTACTATAGTAATATTGAAGGAATAACAAAAAATAATGACTGAATTACAAGAACGATTGAGTGAATTACAAAAATTATTATAAGTGATTTATAAAAATTATAAATAAAAAAAACATGAATGAATTGGAAAATAAATTCTTCTAGTTATATTTTGAGGGATTTCAAAATCTTAATTTTCTTCCTCCAATTTACCTGATGAATAAGTTACAAAATTGTCCATTTTCTCCATACCAAGATACACAAGAAATGAAATGCAAAGTATTATTTTTTCTCCTCAAACTGCATATTGAGTAGATTACAAAATTTTCAATTCCCTCCTCCAGGAAAGTTACATAAGTGAGTTAAAAAAAATCCCAAGTTACATCACGAACAAGTTGCAAAACTTTGTTTCTCCCTCAGATTACATATGTGATTTATGAAACTGTTTCTTTTTCTCCCTCAAGTTAAATTATGATGTAATTACAAAATGGCTTATCACCCCCTCATTCCATTAAGAATGTGTTACAAAATACTTTACCCTTCCCCTGAATTACGTTACGAATGAGTTCAATAAGGAATTCCCCCTAAAGTTAAATAATTTTAGAGTTACGGAATGATTAAAAAACATTCTCCTTCAAGTTACATAATGAGGTAATTACAAAATGGCTTGTTCCCTCCTCATTCCATTAAGAAGGGTTAAAAATACTTTAATCTTTCCCCTAAATTACGTTGTGAATGGGATAAAAATAAATTTCCCCTAAAGTTAAATAATTTCCGAGTTACGGAATGATTGAGAAAAAAAAACATTCTCGCTTAAGTTAAAAAAAAAAAAAAAAAAAAAAAAAAAAAAACATGTCCCCACAAGGTTGCACATATAAAAGCCACACAAACAGAGGGATGCACTCCGGTATGCTGGTCCATTGCTACAGTCCCCTGCTGGTGGTATGTCCTTTTAGCTAGTTCCTACTTCTGTACTTTATCGTACAGTTTGGCTGGAGACTTCGAGCTGGCAGAGAAAACATACAAACATATTCTTTTGTCTAATGGACAACGTTTTCACATACCAGAAAGACTCAAAGCTATGTTGCATTTTTATATTCGTAGCAAATTTTTCAATTGCTTTTTTGAAGTCTCGTTCCGAAAATTTGGGATAATTCACATAGTTACTTGAAGTATAAGTTATCACTCCTATATAATAAAGAGCAAGTGCCTGAATATATATATATATATATATATATATAAAATCTTGGATGTCAGTAAATAAGGGATATGGTCATAGTTGAATATTGTGAATATTGACATGGATAATAATATGGCATATTGCTTGACGAATAAAAAAGGGTAATGATGATGGATTTTGGAAATATTTAGGTTTACGGAATATTGCGAGAGTGATTTTCGTACAGTCGGAACCAGTTAGTGTTCAACTTCTGCAGACCTCAACAACAAAGAAAGAGAGAAAATAGATATTAATAATAATGCTACTATCTACAACCCTAGTTGGAAAAGCAGGATGCTATAAGCACAAGGGCTTCAGTAGCGAAAAGGAGCCCAATGAGGAAAGGAAATAAATAAGATGCATGGGAGGCAGTTTAATGAATACTATAAAACATTATAAGATCAGTAACAACGTTAAAATAGATCTGGCATATATAAACCATCAAGAGTGACTTACGTCAGCCTGTTGAACATAAACACATTCGCTGCAAGTTTAAAACTCTACAGTTCCAACGATTCGCATTTTTTTGGGGGGGAGGGTGGTCTAACACGTCTAGTAATTATTATTATTATTGTTGTTGTTGTTGTTGTTGTCTAGCAATTTTTATTATTATTATTATTATTATTATTAGCCAATCTATCTCCCCACTTCAGTTGGGTAAGCAAAATGTTACAACCCCCAAGGATCCCGAATAAGGAAAGAGATATATGAGACTCCAGCCAGCTCTAGCCGTGAATCATGACGAAGAATACGATGGAATCTCCCACGTCCAGAATGCGGGAGGAATTGTGAGATAAATATTGATCCCGAAGCAATACCAAATATGTTTATCGATTTCCTCGACGTCTGCCTAGAGTACGTATAGTCTTTGAGGTCATCTTGGGAGGCCAGCGCTCCCGAGAATATTCCAGTCACGGAACGTTGCCT
>NC_090745.1:17955310-17965310 GCF_036898095.1 Palaemon carinicauda
AGAGAGAGAGAGAGAGAAGGAAGATCGATGTCAGCAGTCTCACAAGGGAGGGTCTATTAAAATCATTATTTTCAGGGGGGAAAGGGGGGAGGGAGGGGGAGGGGGTGACGGAAAAAGGGGAAAGAATAATTATCAGCACTTGCGTGCCTTCCCTTAATTACAAAGAAGCACATTTTGTATATATATTTAAGTCAGGTACAAATAATATACTTTTTTTGCTCTCAAAGTCATTTCATTTATGCACTTGTATAGTTAAATTGAAGAACTCCATTTAATACATTTTCATTTCTATGTACCTTTAGTACTCTGTGAATCTTTCATTTTTTATTTACTGGGGTTCAACAAATAACCATAAAATTTAAAGCCAGATAGATATTCTTCAGTGATACTGGTGTTTTTTTTTCTTATTGCACATTATTATATACTGGAGTACGCGATCCGTCAAACGTGATGGCTGAATATTTAGATAGATATGCACACACACATACCTCCATCTCTCCAGGATATGGCTACTTTCCCTCCATCCCTACCCGAGGGCTGCAGAGAGCTGAGCGTGACCGGAAAGAATATATATATATATATATATATATATATATATTTATATTATTTATATTTATATTTTTATATTTATATATATATATATTTATATTTTTATATATATAATATATATATATATATATATATATATAGAGAGAGAGAGAGAGAGAGAGAGAGAGAGAGAGAGAGAGATACTTGCTCTTAATTATATAGGGGAGATGACTTATCTAAAATTGAAATATAATCAGGTGAAACTCAGTTGAATACAGCTTAACTTTGCACACAGCAGGATACATAATCCAAAAACTCTTGTGTGTGTGTGTGTATCCACGAATCCCATGTACATTCCTGTACACGTGTAATATACAGTATTTATCCAAGAGACCCATTTACATTCCTGTTCACATCTAATGTAAATGTACTGTATGTACCCAAGAATCCTATTTACATTCCTGTACACGTCTAATGTAAATGTACAGTATGTATCCAAGAATCCTATTTTCATTCCTGTACACGTCTAATGTACAGAATTTATCCAAGAGACCCATTTACATTCGTGTACACATCTAATGTACAGTATGTATCCAAGAATCCCATTTATATTCCTGTACACATCTAATGTACAGTATGTATCCAAGAATCCCATTTATATTCCTGTACACATCTAATGTACAGTATGTATCCAAGAATCCCATTTATAACGCTATACACGTATATGCGTAAGGTCGTCTTTTAGTATTATCCCACCAATGGAATATATTCCAGTAGATTCAGGACAAACCCTTTCCTGCAAAAGGGACCGTGGGTGTTCTGGCCACTTGACCTTCGACCAGTGCCACGGAGTTTAGCTTTAATGAATAAGTAAAGGTCAGGTTTTATTTACGTCAAAATTGCAGATTGCCAAGTAATGCACCCCACTCTTTAAACGGAACTGCGGGTGCACCATGACTTCAGGACTTGCTTTCTGTAATGAAGTTTTTTTTTTTTTTTTCGTTTTGCACTTATTTAGAAGTTGAATAGATGACGCAAATGGGTGTAGCAAATGTATTTGGGTATGTATAAAACTTAGTAGTTATTTACATTCATACATTTTTTTTCTTTTAGCGGTCATCGACACCATACATTCACATAAACTGATAAACATAGTCACACACGTGTATATATGTATATATATATATATATATATATATATCATACGCACGCATATTGACGCCTATATACTCTATTTTTCCAAACACAGGAGTGTGTAAGAATTTATTTATGTGCACGTATAAATTTCACGAGCTTCAAATCATATCCACGATGTGGAGAATTTAGAGAAGATTGCCGAAGGGAATTGAGACTATAATTCAAAACGACAAATTCTTTTCATCATGCTGTTGATCTTTGTATGCAAAAGGAGTAAACAACTTGTTGATTTTGTTTGTTGCCAGCAAGAAAAGTGTCATCTGGAATACGATATAGTTTACTGGATAATGATTTTATTAATGATAATAGTTTCGGATATCAACGTCGTCTTTATTATCTGGTGGGATGCCATCAGTGCGCACTCACGCACGCACACACATTTGTATAACATTATAATTTCCAAGTTCACATCTCTTGGCACCTCCTCTCACCAGGGTATGATTATACCCTTTCTCCCCTACCAGAGGGATGGGGAGAGACAGAGTTGAAATACGTCTAGAAATACCTCTGAGCGTAACCGAAAAGACGTGCCTAGATGTACTCACTTCTTAGCTTTCTACTATGTCGGCATTCTATCTTTATTTCCAACGCCTCTTATACTACGACTGCGGGGCTATCCCTCACCTTTTTTTTTTTTTTTTTTTCCCGCTGATTGGACTCCCTGGACCCATCATTAAACCATAAGGCATAAATTCGATAAATCAATCATTCATTATTATCAACGCGACTACCTCTTATTTTCTACCGTTCCTCTTGTATTACAGTCTCTTATTTTTTTATAATGGCAATAAATATTTTCATCTCAATTATTAGTTATAATCTTTGAGTAAAAGGAAATAGGGAAATAAATATTCACAGCTCTTTCATCTCATAATTTGGTTCCGGTTTTGCCCTCTGGCTTCGAGAATAATGGCTGTACACACACACACACACACACAGCATTCCAACTTTGTTGTTAGAATTGCAGCGCTCATAAACTCCAGGCAATATTTCACCTTTAATGGAACTTCTTGGAATATTACGAAGTCTTTTTATGAAGAAGGAATTCCTGAGAGTGGGGAAGGTTCAGGGAAAAAGAACTCATTGGATCTGGTAAATGTGTATTTCTCTCTCTCTCTCTCTCTCTCTCTCTCTCTCTCTCTCTCCTCTCTCTCTCTCTCTCTCTCAAGCGGATGTTTGGTCCTTTAGGAGCCTAGATACACAACTTCCTCTCGTATCAAACTCTTCATGTGTCGGCTAATAAAGCATTTTACATTTCAGCGTATGTCATAACTTGGGTGCCACAGAGAACGATTCCGTCTTGTTCCCTTTATAGTTTAAAGTTAATACAGTAATATTAATATCGACTATTCGCGTCAAGAACTGGACCGTTTAGTCTTTCTTTGGTTTAAAGGCCGCTCATGAATCAGAGCAAGGGACAGGGACATTGCTCTGTCGAGCAGGACAATGCCTTAAAAACTGACCATATATACTTATGATCAGCTCCCAAGCCCCTCTCCACCCAAGCTAGGATCAAGGAGTGCCAGGCATTGGCCTCTGATGACTCGGCAGATAGATATATAGGCTCCCCCCCCCATCCTTAACTCACAAGGATGGTGAGGTTGCAGCAACCAAAGAAACTATGAGGTTGAGTGGGACTCGAACCCCAGCCTTGCGTTCACCAGTCAGGGACGTTACGACATCGGCCACCATATCCCTTTGGTTACAAAGAAACAATGCAATATCTAAAGAGTATAAATTCGAAAAAACACACTTTGGTAGAAAGTCCTCCAGATATGAGTGAAATTACATTAAAGGGCCAAATAAAATATATGGGGGACGATCATCTCTGACGACACTTGGCTTGGATGCTGAGAACCTTTTCAAAAAGATAATCACTATGCGTGACGCCGAATAAACTTGAAAAATATTACTGCTCTCCAGTATGACCCCCATACTTGTGTGACCGTCCTTCCTGGAAACATCCAACCTGGGAATGAACGCAGTAAAATTCTGTACTTTTTCAAATCCGAAGAGAGTTTGGTTCTAGATTTGAGGATACCTTAAAGTGGTGAAAGTGTTTGCGTATAGCTATGATCAGCAAAGCTGTGATATGCAGGGTCATCCATACTAGGTAGGTTTGCTAAGAGCGATCAAATGAAAATATCTCTCCACCATCAATCCGCTATGGCCAGCGCGGTGA
This sequence comes from Palaemon carinicauda, assembly GCF_036898095.1. Classification (NCBI taxonomy): domain Eukaryota; kingdom Metazoa; phylum Arthropoda; class Malacostraca; order Decapoda; family Palaemonidae; genus Palaemon; species Palaemon carinicauda. Next base: position 17,959,218 of record NC_090745.1, read on the forward strand.
TGAGAATTGGCCAAATTCCAGATATGAATTGCCACGTCTGAGGCCTTTGCTCTGCAGTGGACTAGAAACTGCTGTAATTGTTGTTGTTGCCTTATGAGGAGCCCTTTAATTTCAACAAAACTTCTAACTGGTGTCAGATTATCTAAACGGCATCGTACTAAAATTGCACGTACATCTTCTGTTGTTCGGACCTCTGATCTATGGGTAACGTCTCTGCCTGGTGTTTGCCATACGGGGGTTAAAGTTACGCTCAGACTCGTTAGTTCCTTTAGTGTCTGCAACCTTACCATCCTTGTGAGCTAATGTTGAGGGGTTTGGGGTAGCCTATAGGTCTATCTGCTGAGTCATCAGCTAGGGGGAAGAAGGGGCTTGGGCGCTGTTCATATAATATATGGTCAGTCTCTAGGTCATTGTCCTGCTTTCTAGGGCAATCTCACTGTTCCTTGCCTCTGCCATTCATGAGATGCCATTAAACCTTTAAAGTGTCTACCTCAAAACGTTGCTATCATCACAAGTTAACCTGTGGACATATTTAAGCATAAGCTATACAAATTCATTCACATCTTACCGGATGAACCGAAATGTTATACAGTTCTATCGCGATCTGACATCAGACATTCGATTCTGATTCAGTCTGATCTAATTTCAATGCTTGCAGTAACAGCAATAAGTAATTATTAATATTACAAGCTAAGCTATAACCCTAGTTGGAAAAGCAAGATACAATAGGGTCCAACAAGGGAAAATAGCCCAGCGAGGAAAGGGAACAAGGAAATAAACTGCAAGAGAAGTAATGAGCAATCAAAAGAAAAGTTTAAGAACAGTAACAACATTAAGATAGATCTTTCATATACTGTATAAATTATAAAAACTTAAAACAAAATAAAAGGAAGAGCAATAAGATAGAATAGCGTGCCTGAATATACCCTCAAGCAAGAGAAATATATTCAATTTATTTTAGCGAGGCAGATTTGCACAGACTCGCAGGGTGCCCTTTTAGCTCGGAAAATTTCCTGATAGCTGATTGGTCGGAAGTATTTTTGTCCGAATACCATCACTGTTTTCAAATAATTACCAAGTAATGGGAATCGAAACTTATTTACTAACAAATATTTCTCCCTCAGATTTTGGTTTTGTCAATTAAAACAGTGATGGTATTCGGACAAAAATACTTCCGACCAATCAGCTATCAGGAAATTTTCCGAGCTAAAAGGGCACCCCTGCCAGTCGGTGCAAATCTACCTCCCTAAAATAAATTGACTATAGTCAGCCGTTGCTTCGGATATTTGTACAAAATTTTATTAAGAATAAAAACACTGCAGATATTTAACATGTGATGGAACGAGACCACATATTTGTTATTGCATTGTAAGTGAAATCGTCCTTTCCGATGAATATTTATTGCTGTTTTCTCGCGTATTTGTCCGGATGGTTTGCAGGTAATATTTCAGATCTGTAAGCCGAATCTGAAGGGGGATTCGAATGCGAAAGAGAAGATTTAGAAACCATTACGAGGGATCTAGTCCGCGATATACAGATATCTAGTGTTTGTTTGTAGATTCCGAACGTCTCCTAAAACTTGGTTCCAACCAGGAAATAAGCTGCCCCCTTGGGAGGGTTTGTCCAGAGGCGGGTTTGGAAAGGAGACGAAGATGGAATTTCACTTTTTTTTTGGCATTCTGAATTGCATAAGTATTGTTTATATATATATATATATATATATATATATATATAAATAACAACAACAACAATAGCTTATGCAACTGCTTCTAGTCCACTGCAGGATAAATGCCTCAGACTTGTCCTTAGTCATGTCTAGGGTTTGGTCATTTTCATCACTCAGGATTGGTGATGGTGGAAGATTTTAGTCTGATCGTTCACAGCAAACTCTTGTACTACGTTAGTGTGTATATATATATATATATATATATATACATATATATATATATATATATATTAGTGTGTGTATGTTTACTATATATATGTACATAGGTTATGTTCATATATACTGTATATATAAACATAACCTATGTATATATATATATAGTAAACACACACACACATATATATGTATATATATATATATATATATACATGCATGTATATATATCCTATATATATATATAAACATAACCTATGTATATATATAAAGTAAACATACATACACTCATCTGTATATATATATATATATATATATATATATCACGCGACCATATACCGCTCAAATACCATTAACTGAAAGTGGATAATTGAATTCAACTCCACTGTTTTTCCCTTTACATGGGCTGAATGTTATACATACGAATCATTTTCCACTTCGGTATTTTATACGCGCACACCACACACATCTCTATCGAATAGAAATCCTTTTGTTATTATTATTTCTCTTTCCTCTGAAGTATTTCCCCGTTACATCCACTTTACATTTAACTCACGTAAAGAGGAGATATCCTCATGATTCATTAACAAAGCGTTATGAACTGGAACTTCCGATATCTCTTTATTTATGACGGAAATGTTATTTGTCAAATTGGCCGGATGGGGATGAATTACTCGCTAATTGCCTTGACATCGTTAGATTGGTGACAGTAACTGCATGGGTCTCTAAATTGAGGTCGTGGCGTGTGCTGTGGCAGGTCAATTTTGTCTCGTTCGGAGCATTTTTAGAGAGAGAGAGAGAGAGAGAGAGAGAGAGAGAGAGAGTACCTCTCGGCCACCCTTTGTTACCAAAGTATAAATACTCCCTACTCCCTTTGCGCCCTCAACGTGACAGAATATATATATATATATATATATATATATATATAGTCAGGCACTAGCTCTTTATCATATAGGGGAGATTTTAGGCTAATAAGATGTTTCATTATTTTGTATTCAATGTACCAAGGAAAAGGTAAAATAGTGTACTACCTCGTGAAAGGCTAAATGATGAGTGGTCCAAGATTCTTGTTTATATTTAAACTAGAGCTCTACTGTCTGTTGCAAGTTTAAATAACGAAGGGTTTTTGTGTTATGTGCAGACGTTAATTATGTACCGAACCTAATATGAGGATGGGGCTGGGGTTGGTTTCCTCCATTGTGTAAATAAACTACTTAGTTTTGGTGGTTTTTTGTCTGCTCTCCTCAGCGAGGCTCGAACTGGCGTCCTGTGAAACTTGGACCTAGCAGGCTGCTTAACTAGCTAGGAATACGTTAAGAAGAGCTCTCTCTCTCTCTCTCTCTCTCTCTCTCTCTCTCTCTCTCTCTCTGACTGATACCACGAACACCTATGTGGCTTAGAGAGATTAGAGATATGGTCCTTGAACGAGAGAGATGAAAATAAGACTTGGATCGAACCAGCGGCTGTAATCGGAGGCGCATAGTTGTACTTAATGCTATTAAGTATAGTTAAATTCAAATGTTTATTGCCTCTAAAGTTAGGCAATGCTCAGTGCAAGATGAATCGCTGGTAAATGAGTGTCTGTGAACTATTGAATCTGACCTCACTTGCCTTGTTTCAGCAGGGATACTTTTGATTTGAAATTATTTCACAAACAAAAGATTTATAGTTTTGCCGAAATCACAATTATTAGAAGGATGAAGCAGTAAGGCTTCTTCAGTTTTGGCATGTCAAGAAGTATTTATATCCGGAACTAATTATATTCAGGCTCATGTACAAGCCACTAGGCGACTCCTGTGCCTGAGTTCAAGTGTCCTTGCAGCGATTCGAGTGCCGTGTACCCTCGAAAGTGTGGCCCAAAGTATATGAATTCGACCGGAGAGGTTTATATTCTTAATTCGGTTGCTGTGATGTGTTTGTGTACTGTATGCTCAGGCAACTTACGCCTGCGTATTTGTTTGTATACCTCGTTGTATAGAAGATAATTTACAGACTTGTTACTCAAACAATTCTTTCTTGCTTAAGGGGTTAACTACTGCAATATAATTGTTCAGTGGCTACTTTCCCCTTGGTAAGGGTAGAAGAGACTCTTTAGCTATGGTAAGCAGCTCTTCTAGGAAGACAATCCAAAATCAAACCATTGTTCTGTGGTCTTGGGTAGTGCCATACCTTTGTACCATGGTCTTTCACTGTCTTGAGTTAGAGTTCTCTTGCTTGAGGATACACTAGGGGACACTATTCTAACCTATTTTTCTTCTTATTGTTTTTTAAAGTTTTTATAGTTTATATATGAAAGATTTGTTTTAATGTTGTTACTGTTCTTAAAATATTTTATTTTAATTGTTAATTACGTCTCTTGTAGTTTCCTTATTTCCTTTCCTCACTGGGCTATTTTCCCTGTTGAAGTCCTCGGGCTTATAGCATCCTGTTTTTCCATCTTGGGTTGTTGCTTAGCAAGTAATAATAATAATAATAATAATAATAATAATAATAATAATTGGATGGATGCAATTATGTAAAATATTTACATTCATAATTCTTTTTAAAGTGCAATTTTAATGAATTTTTGATAACCTTGAATGCAGCATCTGTTGTCTAATGCCCATAATACATAGCAATTAGCTTAGCAATATTCAACCCCAGTTTTAATTCTCTCTCTCTCTCGCTCGCTCTCTCTCTCTCTCTCTCTCTCTCTCTCTCTCTCTCTCATATTATCAATGCAACATGAGCCCATGAATATGGTGATAAGGACCATGAAACTTTTATACGCGAATTGCATGAATCATGGGACAAGCCACGAGCCTTCAGTGATACCACAGCCATAAAAAAGGCCTCTTTAATTCTTCATAAGACTCCGTTTGCATTTGCAACAGGTTCATTTAAATAAAAGCCCCATTGAAAGTGGGTCCGCCTCAACTTCATCAGAGAAACTCTTTATCGGTTCACGGAAGCAATTCCAGTTTTTCCTTTCGCCAAGTCAACGCGACGATGTGGGTGGGTGGGTGGGGTGGGGGGGGGGGGGGGACGGGATTCTCTGTGGTTTGGGCTATTAAATTAGAAAAGCTTTTCATCTGCGTTAGTCAAGTTTTCCTTTATTTTAGGAATTCCTTTCCTTGTAACGTGCAGCTTTAGAGTTCTCTTTTAGCTTCTATTTTCTTTGTTCACAAGAAGCTTGGTCGTATTTAAGAAGTGGGCTGAAATTTTATTTGAAGTTCAGGGAATAATTTCTTATTTTGAGTTTCCTATTATTTCGACTACCAGATAAAAGTATTCTAATGTGCAGCTTTAGAATTCTCATCTAGCTTCTGTTTTCATTTTTTTATACGAAGCTTTGTCTTATTTAAGGAGGAGAATGAAACTTTATTTGAAGTTCAGGGAATAATTTTTTATTTTGAGCTAACCATTCTTTCGACTACCATATAAAAGCTTTAGAATTCTCTTGCAGCTTCTTTTTTCATTGTTCATATGAAGTTTTGTCTCGTTTAAGAAGTGGACAGAACCTTCAATTGAAGTTCAGTAAATAATTTATTACTTAGATATTTTGAGTCGACTTCCATACAAAAAACATTCATGTATGTTGCCAGCAAGAATCTATAAATCCATTTACACAAATACACATACAGACATACACGTGCTTCAACCATCACACGCACAACGATTGAATATTTTCCATAAATGTTTGTAGTGTACATTTTCTTATCTCATGTATTAGGTGGAATCAGAGGTGCTTCATAATTTGGAATAAAGTGATATCCTTTATAAAGATTATTTTGGAACCCTGATGGTGTTTATAATACTAATTAATATATATAACAATATTAATAACTAAAATGACACTATCTAATAGATACTGTTTCGAATGTCTCATAAGTCATTACCCGATACAACAGCAGTTTTGAATATTTTTTGATGATTGGTATTAATCGCCTAAGCATCTAAGACAAGTGGTAATCTTTACAATTTATCAAATTTAGCAAATTTTACTTAAAAAGCGTCGCCATAATCTGATATTTTCTGCAGCAAATGGCACAAACATAGTACTTTTACGTATTTGTGTGCTATCTTGTACACCAGCCTATAATTTCCCAAAAACGTTGAGTTAACATATTATTAAAAATCTGAATGAAGAAACTACGAAAATACGAGGATTCCTACAGGAAACACAATGACGCCTTCCATTGTTTTATATGTATTTATAAATATATTTATATATA
>NC_090745.1:17970310-17972810 GCF_036898095.1 Palaemon carinicauda
CACCTGACCAGTGTCAGATGTAGTGGCAATTAGAAAATCTTATAACTTGGAAAAGAGAAAGTGGGAAAAAATACTAATCTATTCGGTAGAGTAACTTCTTGGGAAAAAAACTGGTTTATGTCTTAGAACATAACCTGAGCCAATCCATGTTTTGGTGAGTTTCCACAGCTCTTAGGCTCTCGGGGTCAATAGCACTGATGGCTCTGGGGAGATTGCGTGATAATTCAAGACACTAACCCCCTTCACCCTTCATCGACACAATCGCCATTTTTAGCACGTAAGCAAATGAAACGCTATATTAGCTTCTTTGTCTTTAATTTTTCTTGGTAACACTCTCAGCTATTCTTTATAATCATTGGGTTTCTGAAGATATAGAATTGTTATTAGAGCATGTATGATTCGCATAACTTCAAAGTACAGTGTTTTTAAGGTTGGGAATTATGTTGTCAAGTGAAAAATACAAAAGCAAACACTAGAAAAATGGAAAGAGTTGTGAATATTGGTTGCAACTGTTGTTTCTCGCTAACAAGTTCTTTGTTTTGTAGAATTTCACAGAGCATTAAAATAGGTTTTGTTTATACATAAAAAATTTAGGTAAATGTTTAAAGTCTACGGACAAAGACAGCCACCTTTAATTTCTCTGGTTCGCGTTGAACTACAGTATTTAGTATATACTTATAGTTTTATACTGTACATTGTATAAATATATATATATATATATATATATATATATATATATATATATATATATATATATATATATATATATGCGTGTGTTATATAATTATAATGGCTAATTTCGTTTTTATGACAAATATTTGCATTTTATTCCTAATGGATTAAAATAAAGGACGAAATTCAGCATGCCGGGAATTATATCAGCCACTTGAATGACAACTGGAGAGGGAGAGAGAGTGAGAGATTACCTGTGGATTGGTTGCAACCCCTCCAGCGGTTTTGGACCAGAGAGAGAGAGAGAGAGAGAGAGAGAGAGAGAGAGAGAGAGAGAGAGAGAGTATAGCTGCTCGTTATTCACATTGTTGGTTTAATATGAAGTACCACCACTTGATATTCCATGGTGAATTGGCTTTGTTTACAATAAATGTTTAGTGTTGGTTTTAAGGATTTCTATATAGATTGCACAGGATCGGAATATTGTATGTAAGAATTTCTGTAAAAGTAAATAAAATAATGGGTGCACAGAAATGATATATATATATATATATATATATATATATATATATATATATATATATATATATATTATATTTATTTATATATATACATATATATGTATATATATTTGTGTATATATATATATTTATATATATTATATATATATTTATATTTATATTTATATATATATTTATATTAATATATATTTATATCTATATATATATATATATATATATATATATATATATATTATATATATATAGATATATATATATATATATAGATATATATATACATATATAAATATATATATATATATATATATATATATATAATATATATATATATATATATATATATATATATATAATGTTAACTAAAATGACTGGATTTCTTACGTTTATCATTCTAAAAGTCAGCTTGAGACATTAATTTATTTTAAGACATAGGATTATCCTCCAGAGTGCCAATTAAATACAGATAAATTACGATTGCTCTCTCTCTCTCTCTCTCTCTCTCTCTCTCTCTAAGGTGCTTTGGTCTCGTCACGGAAGAAATAAACGTGTAGAGCTACAAATCACTTCTTGAGAAGAATTATGAATAACTTGTGGATAATTATACTAGTTAATTTGTGGAATACGTATAAGAAGTTAAATTATTTAACTTTGTTACTGTCTTAGATTATGTAAAATCTATCAATCTGATCTTGTGATGACAGGGAACACTTAGATACAGCAAAAAGTCTAATTCTGAATACAAGAGAGGCAGACTTTCGCCAATCATTTAAGCCTGGTCATCGAAAGCATCAGATTGCAAGAAATTTCTCTTCATTTAAATATTCTAATAATTAAAATTTTATGTAAGTAAAACTGTTAAAACATTAACCTAACACTCGTCAGTTATTTTTTTTCCTGTAACTCATGGGAAACCTTTCGCTTTAAGCCATCACACACTGTTAAAAAAACCGTAATTTTAATTGGAAATTCTCCGTAAAAGTATACTGTTCTCGACCGTATTTCAGTGAATAAAGGCGACCGTAATTTTTACCCTACTTTATTATTTTTTTCCGGGTTGGTGACCTTAATATTACACTTTAGATCAATACATCCGTTTTTAAACCGGTCATTACCTGGAATCATTAATTCCAGGATTTTTACCGTTTTTTGCGGCATATTTTTAACAATTCAGTAAATGAAGATTTCATGAGAAAATTCCTGTATTTTCTAACGGGCGATATTGTCATTTCGGTGATGAGTCGTCACGTCTCCATCGATAGCCACCTGTTGATCTAGATTAAGGAAATCTATAAACATCTTTACAAAGT
>NC_090745.1:17974518-17982018 GCF_036898095.1 Palaemon carinicauda
GAGTTAATTGTTTGCGTAGTACAATAGGTTTAAGAATAATTCCCAAGTGCTGGGAGATTGGAGGAGAGAAAGGGAGGAGATAGGAGAGAGATGGATAGATGGCATGAAGGACGTATCGGAAAGAATGATCCTTGACCTCTAGGAAACACAAGAGAATGTACAAGGTACAGATGCATATGTCTTGCAGGGGTTGACGCTACTGATGAGGTGAATGAAGTGACTAATGTTATAGAAATTTTCTCCAATGAAGGGTTTTCATTAATGATTTAGAAGATAAAGAATAAATGCGGCAGTGACTGTTTCATTGCGTTTCTTTGAAGCTACTTGAGGTCGATACTAATGAATGAAAATTATAATAGAGAAATTAAGATCAATAACAAAATTACTTTAAACTGAGTCTCGGTTATTTTATCAGGGGAAAAGGAAAGACCCAATCACTTAGGTGTATTAAAGGCAGGATGATGTAGTCGAAAAGACAGGTGGACAGCAAAATGCGAGGACAGATAGACTAAAAAGAAATATTTTTCTTCATTATTTTAATTTACAAATCACCCAGTTATACTTTGCTTTCTTTTCAATACTTTGCTTTCTTCTTAATTAATATAAGATTTATTACATCCATTTTGAATGTCGCAAAAATATACATTTGATGATACTTTAAATTATTCAATTAGTATTTTTTTTTCATTTCCCTGGATTTCATCATTCGGTTTAGTGGGAGTTACAGATCCATGAACACTAAACAGTGCCGTCACCTGTCGAATCTGATTTCTGTAATTGGGCGTGAATAAACACCGTATGTTTGTAAAACGTTGATACCTTTTGTGGTGTGTGGTGTGTGTGTGGTTGTAGGATAACGTAGATGAACACAGTCGTGGTAAAGATGAATGAATATTTCAGATTTTTCATAGATATTTGAAAGTTATCAGATAGTTTCCCTCTACAGCAGTTATTTTCTCTATTTTTAGGTTTATATTATAGAACGTCAACTGTTTACTAATGATATAGAAAAATTTACAAAAAATATTTCAAACATTAGTTTGCCATTTCTCACTGACACGCGCCCGTGGACACATATACATACATACATACACACACACGCACACACATATATATATATATATATATATATATATATATATATATATATATATATATATATATTATATATATATATATATATATATTATATATATATAATGTGTGTGGGCGGTGCGTTATGCGCTAAATACATCAACCAACGAGCAATAACTTAGCTTTTAGATTTCTTGATATTTTGTTTTAATTTTGCTCTGAATAGCTGTATTCCTCGTTTGAGAATAGTGAAAAAATCTTCTTCAGTGCAGTGAAGAAGTAGGCTAACAAAACATAACTAATTACCTTGGTTGGCATCCACGAAGAAATATATGGTGTAACTTCAGAATTTCAAACTTGTTACAAATCCTTTCATGCTGAACATATTGACTAAGTCTCTATTTGTAATTTATATATGATAGATCTGTTTTTCACGTTGTTTACTGATCTTGAAATAGTTTATATTTTTTAATCACTGTTTCTGACTGTTTCTCATATATAGATTATTTCGTTTCCTAACTGGGTTATTTTCCTTATTGGAGCCAATAGGTATAATAGCATCCTTCTTTTCAAACTTGGGTTGTAGATTAACTAATAATGATAATAATAATTATAATAATAATAATGCTTATAACATCGTTCTTTTTTTTAACTAGGATTGTAGCTTAATTTGAATGCTATAAAGGCTGCTCCAAATATATTGGTATATGCAAACTTTGAACAAATGTTATCGATACTTTGAAAAAGTATTTCATGTATATTTTACCTCGGACTCCGCCAAGGATTCCTTCTTCTTCTGTGGGCATCATGTAGTGCCTCCTCATCCCAGTGACCTCATGCGATGTCACGTAATGTGTTACTGATTTCGCATCTTTCTTTCTGATAATAGTTTTCCACGATAAAGATACACAGAATGCCAGAGGCTGATTTGCTAGCGAAAGGCTTTACAGCATATACGACATTCTTGACATATATAAAATATTCTCGCTCTGTGGAGAATATGTGCTGTATTTGAAAGGACTTTTTGAAATCGTACCTTAAGATTAACTTAAGACGAAACCGTTATTTTCTTTGTTGTTAGTCTCTCTCTCTCTCTCTCTCTCTCTCTCTCTCTCTCTCTCTCTAACTCAAACCAAATGTTTGTTCGTTATTAAGAAGAACACAAGAAAAAAATTCTTTTCACTTTGCAATATTATACTTACGCAAGAGGAACAAATGATGTTGGAACATATAAATGCAGCGCTTACATGTCAATTTGGATATTAATTATGCTCATATTACGTGCAAAAAAGTATTATTTCATAGATCTGTATCCCAGGATTATTTAACGATACAATTATGTTATCAATAGATCATTATATTACGAGAATCAGTTGATATCAATGACATGTCTATACGACCCATCCACATGAGAATTAAATATCCATTTATTTAACATCAAAACTGATGTATGAAATCACAGTTTTTGTTGTGTATTGCCTTTAAAGCGATGTGTGTTATTTCATGTGCCATTTCAAGTCGGGTAAATGGTCCAGTTATTTAATATACCATCCCCATTCATGCTGTGGCAAAATGCATTTTCGTTCATTGGCCATCATTCATTTATTCATTGTATCTCCTGCAGCTTAATCCCTTCACAATTTTAATAAAATTTTATGGCTTTCATTTTCCGGATTATTTCCGTGGAAACTTAATTGGATAAAAACTGTTACATTTGAGTTTATATTATTCATCATTAACTCATGTTATGCTGTTGGTTCATTCATCTTTCAAACAAATTCGATTAATATATAAGGGATAGGAACCAAATCATATTAGTTCAATTGGCGTTTTGAATTTTACTTTTATTTCCTGATAAATATATAGTTTCAAGGTTACACAATACACCACCAACAACAACAATAACAAATAATGCAGCCGTTTCTAGTCCACTGCAGAAACAAAGGCCTTAGACATGTCTGGGGTTTGGTCTGTTTTCATCACCACGATGGCCAGTTCGGATTGGTGATGATGGGAGACTTTTTCTGATCGCTCACTAGTAAAGCTTTGCAATACACAAACCCTTTCACCAAGTTAAGGTATCCCAATTCAGAAAGAAAATACATACATACATGCATACATACATATAATGTGTGGTTGTTTATCATTTGAAGGTTATCCATTCTGATAAAGTCAGTTCATAAAGTTTGCACACACACGCTGAAGACAATATTGGGAATGTTTTCTCCTTAGAGATTCGATGAAACTAAAAGTTCTAAAATCTGGAGTAAAAGTTTATGCAATAATGAAAGTTAGTTTTAGCATCTCTTGTGAATACAATACACACAGCCAGTTGGGCTAATAATGATTCCCGTTGTGAAAATTTTTTACTTTTGTCGTTTCTTTTATTAATATATATATATATATATATATATATATATATATTTCATTTATTGGCCTGAATTGGTGTACCAGGTATTTAGCCAAATAGTGGGGGAGTATCCTGGGTTGATGGCCGTTAAGTGAACACTTCATGCCATGATATTAAGGTTATTTTTTACATATATACATGCACATATATATATATATATATATACATACATATACATACATACATATATATATATTATATATATAACATACATACATACATACATACATATATATATATATATATATTATGTGTGTGTGTGTGTACATATAAGTGTAATCGACCCTTTAAAATGACGGCTAAATATTTACCTCCGTCCGTTTGTTTGTTTGTGAACAACTTCCTAGCCACAATTTTACTCATAGAGTAGTGAAACTTTCATGGATTAATTATTATGTTGAGACGTGGAAGTGATTCACTTTTGAAAGTCCCAGGTCAATGGTCAAGGTTAGGGTCCAGCAAAAGGTCGAGAAATAAGCGGCCGTGGATGGAGGTCTGCGCTCTACTGAGTGGCCCTCTAGTAGTTTCTATACTATACATGCACACACAGATTCAACCTTTTCCATCCCCCCCCCCTCCCTAACAACCACACGACAGTTCGGGTTTCCGAGTGTACCTCTCTGGTACCCCCGCTCACCAGGGTATGACTGCTTCCTCTCCCTTACCCAAGGGAAGGGGGAGACCGAATATTTTTAAGTCAGGCAGTGCCACTCAGCCTGACCGGATAGAAATGTATATATATATATATATATATATATAATATATACATATACTGTATATATATACATATATATATATATATATACTGTATATATATATATATATATATATATATATATATATATATATAATATATAATATATATATACTGTATATATAATGTATATATAATATATAATATAATATATATATAAATATATATATATATGTATATATATATATATATATATATATATATATATATATATATATATATATATATATATATATATATATATATATATATATATACAGTATATATCTAGACTGTTGTTCTTTATTATTTAGAGATATGCGTGTGTGTCTCAAACCACAAGAAAAAAATAGTACTTTCAACTGGTCAGACCCACGAGTCTCATACCACGTTTAATAAGTAAAAGTTCCAATCAAGTTTTCCCTTTTCCCCCTTTTTGTTCCTTCATACATATTTCATACTCCTGACGTGTTACCTCTTAAGATTGTCTCTCACAGTCTGAAATTATTCACGATCTCTTCTAAAAAATCTTTTCTAACCTTTACTTGGTCTAGATTCTCCTTCCTTCTTCCTTTTCATGATTTATTGTCATCCACTCCTCCTTCGATTACTTCCCCTAATAGTTCAGTCAAGTTTGCAACAACTGCTTCAACGATCCTTTCAACTTTGTTGCGAAATCTGATCCACGCGCTTTGGGTTTTTTTTTTTCTTTTTTTTTCGATTTTCTCATACACCCACGTGTCAGTGTCCCCAATCTTTTCATCGGATGATGATTTTGTGCCAGAGTAACATTTACCAATTCGTTTGACCAATTTAGACTTTTTTTAACCAATTCATGTTTGTCTAAACTATATATATATATATATATATATATATATAAATGTATGTGAACACTATATAGGTACAGTATATTTATATATATATATATATATATATATATATATATATACATATATATAGATTATATTATATTTTTTTTTCTGCTCTTGCGTAAATAGAACATCATGGGAGTAATAACCTCAATTTTCACCTTTACGACTAGTATTTATGATAAGAAAAAGTACAGGAAATTAGAAAAAAAGGTTGGTCGTGAAATACTTGCTGCTAGAAGTACTCTAGACAAATAGTGAGAGTTATCTCGGCGAAAGACTTCGTTTTTTTTTTCTATGATAAAAACCATATATATTTTTTCCTATTTGTGTTTTACTTTGTAAGGATACAAGTCTGGTTTATCCCTAGAATATATGGTTCAACTTACTCTGTGGTTTAAAACTTTGTAGATACGATGGCCCTTCATTGTTTACTTAGGCAGATAGAACTTGTACTTTTTTTGTTGACGTAGCAAACATGGCAGGTGGTATATTGTTATTTGCCAATAGAATATCTTCCTTAGTAATGAATATACTGTACAATTAGATTATCTTTAATGTACCATCGAATATATGGCCTTTCTTTGCTCGTAGTTTTCAATATAGTCGCAGGTTTACGGAAAGGCGAGAGTACAGGGTCTTATTGAAATTGAACTCGTTTAATGAGATAATTCATATATGTAATTGTGATTGAGCATCTTTGTAAGGCATTGATAAACTTGAAAGCATTATATATCATTTTAAGAAATTCATCATCATCTCCTACGACTATTGACGCAAAGAGTCTCTGTTAGATTACGCCAGTCATCTCTTATCTTGAGTTTTTAATTCAATACTTCTCCATTCATCATCTTCTACTTCACGCTTCATAGTCCTCAGCCATGTAGGCCTGGGTCTTCCAACTCTTCCACTGCAGGGTGGAGGGAGCCCAGCTGAAAATAGAAATACAATATTCACCATTAACGCAGAACTTTAAAAAAATAACAAATAATTCCAGGTTCTTCTTAAGGAATGAATAAAACGAAGTTTCTATTTTCCTCTACAGGGTTCAACATTAATTTCTGAGTTGCGAGATGGCCAGTCCATAAGCTTATTAGAAGTAAAAGGATTGGTTGGATTCTGGTTAAAATGACTTGCATCATTACATTTGTGTCAATATCTTTGCAAAAAGGAATTACCACTTTTTTAACCGAGCTCAAAAAACTCCCTCTTACTTGCAGAGCCCAATCATTTAGGTCTTTAAAGATTCAAAACTTTTAAAATATACCAATAATTTTAAGATTTAATTTTCACTTGAATGGTGCCACATTCTTTTTTATACTTATTAGATGTTTTTTAAGTCTTTCTCAAATAATATTTTAATAAATATGCTATGCTTAATGATGCTGAATTACATACCCTAAAATTATATTCTCATAATTTTTATCTGTAGGTCTTTACGGAGTGGGAAGTTCTTTAAGGTTGTTATTTTTTTTTTTTATTATTAGTACAGAAAAAAATATTAGGTATACACCTAATATTTTTATTTCTGTGGCATTGGGGATAAAGTACTGTGGAATGGATAGTTTAAGTAGGGGAACAAGTAATTTTTCTTGACATTTTATGCATATAAATTGAAGAGTGCTTAGTTTAGCAATTTAATTTGAGTCATTGAAAGTATCACTTGAGAGAGAGAGAGAGAGAGAGAGAGAGAGAGAGAGAGAGAGAGAGAGAGAAACAAATCACGTTGTAAGGGACATATACGCGTATTGACTTACTGTCAGAAATGCAGACATCTTTTCAGATAATTTGCGAACGGTTGGTCGGATACACACATCACTTGCGACTGCCATTGAAAAAACGTCTGCTAGTCGTGCACTTAAACGATTTTGAATCGTGTACTACTCGTGCACTTAACGATTTTTAAGTCGATAAAGTAACAAGTCAGTCGTGGGCCTTTAAAACTGAGCTTCATTGGCAGTGACAAAGAGCAACGTTCAGTGGCAAAAAGCGCAGCAACTTCTGAGACACTAACATTTCCCCTTTAAGAATATGCTGACTCTCTCTCTCTCTCTCTCTCTCTCTCTCTCTCTCTCTCTCTCTCTCTCTCTCTCTCTCTCTCTCTCTCTCGTTGAATTATAAACCAGTCTTCCGAGTCTAGCCAATCACAATATCAGAAGGTGGCCAAGAATATATAAGGTCTAAACGATCTTCTTTAGAGTTGCTATTGTATAAAAAAAAAAAATCTTTTTCTATAGAGTTCTCAGGTCAGGTAACTCTTGATTATAAAATTGCCAGAGTAACATATTGACTGATATCAAACCAAGGTAAAAAACGCATTTAGTGGAGCAGCTTGCGTGTGGTTTATAATTAGAATACCATCCCTCCCTTTCATTTCCTGAAGACGAGGAAGAATACGGTTCCATTATTTCCTT
>NC_090745.1:17987018-17989518 GCF_036898095.1 Palaemon carinicauda
ATCATGGTTATTCGTATACTTAAAAAAGGGGGATTAATTAAGAATGACTGAAAAAATCGTATTTTGAAATTACACAAATAAAAAACACAATCCTTCCACATAGAATGAATCTTTTATTAGAATAGATTTGAAATAAGCATTCATGCAATTTCAAAATTAATGTATCTAGTTAAATCTGATATTCACTCCATAATGAAATAAACCGATGTTTCTGGTTTCTACGCTGATACCTGCATTTGATAAGGAAGCTTATGAAGAACAAAATATTATCATGAAGAATTCATTCAACCAGATCTAATCTTCATCTCCAAATCCCGGTGATTTTATTATTATTATTACTACTTGCTAAGCTACAACCCTAGTCGGAAAAGCCGGATGCTATAAGCCCAAGGGGCTCCAACAGGGAAAATAGCCCCGTGAAGAAAGGAAACAAGGAAAATTAAATAATTTAAGAACAATAACTATTAAAATTAATATTTCCTATATAAACTATACAAACTTGAACAAAGAAAGGGAAGAGAAATAAGATAGAATAGTGTGTTCGAGTTTACCCTCAAGCAAGAGAACTCTAACCCAAGACAGTGGAAGACCATGGTACAGAGGCTATGGCAGTTCCCAAATTGCTTGGTCATATCGAATGATACTTTCCATCGTCCAAGCTTTGGAATTCGTAACCACTTTCTTACTCCACGTTTCCTTTAAACCCGCCTCTGTCCAATATATAGATTACCCTACCTGTCATCTTTTGCGAATATGACACATTAGATTTTCTCGCGGTTAAAGGTAAAGGTCATGCATAGGTTACAAAAGAGAATCATTAATTCTTAAATTGGTCGATATTGTAATCCATCTCTGTCTAGAAATGGCATTTTGGTTGCAAGGAAAGAAATAGACAATTTATCATCCTCGCCGGTTCAAATGTCATTTTGCGCGTGAAATATTGCCGCAGATAAATTACGATCCCTGGCAACCCTGCAAAAATTTCCCGCATGGTGAAAAGACTAAGTGCTTTTATTCATGAGTTATGGCTCGGACTTTGAACACGTGGTTCAACTTGAATTGCTGGTATTTTGTCAACTCAAATTACATGCAATTCATGCTACCCTAAGTTTTTGCAGTTTATGCGTACTTAGAGCAATATTGTATACAATTCTACATTTATGTAGCATTTTAGTGGAGATTAAAAGTAGAAGCAAGTATACCCCTGTATTATAAGTGATAGACTTCTTTATTTAGAAGAGGGTAAAGAACTTGATATAGACTGGAAAATCGTCTCCCCTACATAATAAAGAGCAACGTGGCTGGCTATATATGTATATAAATATATTTATTTTCTGTCATGCTCTGCGCTATTGCCAGACGTATGACTACTCAGTCTCTCCTCGTTCCTCGGGTAGTGGAGAGGGAGTAGTCATATCCTGGTGAGTGTACCTTGGGAGGTACACTCGGAAACCACACACTCCCACTAATTGCCGAACCAGCAGGTTGTAGGTAAGAAAGGGGGAGGAGTTAGTAAGGGTTGAATGTGTGTGCATATCTAAATATTTAGCCATCGATTTTGACAGGTCGCTTACACTAATATCAGATAAAAGAGCTATGATTTAAATAAAACTGAAATGTAATTATATATCCCTTTTTAATAGAAACTGTAAATGCATTATAACTGAGGACACTCGCCCCTTATACACGGTCCAGTATCCACGGAATGTCTTTAGATTCCCATTCACAATTAAGGAGGATTACCATATTCCAAATTAGGGGAGACATGACCGCTTTCTCAATCGCATGGTGAATGAGGAAGCAGGTCCAGTTTCAGCTATTCTATTCTATTCATTTGATAGAAGTCCAGTGTCAGCTATTCTATTCTATTCTATTCATTTGATAGAAGTATATATGTATATATATATAAATAAATATATGTATATATATTATATATATACACACAATATATATATTATATATATATTATATATATATATACACACACATATATATATATATATATATATATATATATATATATATATATATATATCAGCTATTCTATTCTATTCATTTGATAGAAGAAGGACAGTGTCATCTACTCAATTCTATTAATTTGATAGTAATAGTCTAATGTCAGCTATTCTATTCTATTCTATTCATTTGATAGAAGAAGTCCAGTTTCAGCTATTCTATTCTATTCATTTGATAGAAGAAGGCCAGTGTCATCTACTCAATTCTATTCGTTTGATAGTAGTAGTCTAGTGTCAGCTATTCTATTCTATTCATTTGGTAGAAGTCCAGTGTCAGCTATTCTATTCTATTCATTTGATAGAAGAAGTTCAGTGTCAGCTATTTATTCTATTCTATTCATTTGATATAAGTCCAGTGTCAGCTATTTATTCTATTCATTTGATAGAAGTCCAGTGTCAGCTATTCTATTCTATTCATTTGATAGTAGTAGTCTAGTGTCAGCTATTCTATTCTATTCTATTCATTTGGTAGAAGTCCAGTGTCA
>NC_090745.1:17992018-17999518 GCF_036898095.1 Palaemon carinicauda
CAAACAAAATAGTATCTATTTAAAAAGAACAGAGACGACATATTAATATTTAATTCATTCGGGGATTTACTACAATACATGAATTTATTGAATTTATGTTGAAGCTGCTCTTTATATTTGACTGACTTGATATTTTATCAACTATTTTATGTTGGGTATATTTGCATTGTAGGGAGATATGCGATCCACTTGATAAAATATGATTTTCATAATTTTATTATTATTATAATTTTTGGCATTGCCCAAAAATTTATTCTTTGAATAGATCATTATTTGGTACAAACGTCGGAATACGAAAAATATTTTCTACATTTTTCCATATATTGATTTTGAATTAGTTTAATTATTGTATTTTACCAAAAAAAAAATAGGACAAATTATGTACTTTATAATGACTATGCCTGTTACTACACCTCAAAAAAATTATCAAGCTTAAAAGCCTTCAAAATAAAACAAATAAACCATAAGAATTAAGATAAAATTAAGTAAATCGTACTTGTCAGTAAAGAAGGGCAAACTGCAATTATTGCTAAGTTCTTGCGAATGAAATACTCATTGTCTCTCAAGGTCTCTGTAGTCGTTAATTTTTCACGCAGCAATAGTTATTGCCTCTCGAGGATGGGATAGTTATGGCTCTCCTGTGTCTGCTGAAGAATTGGCGGTTTCAGCAGGACGTTTTGAAGCTGAAGTAGTCATAAAATAGTATGAGTTTCCAATCTCCCTTGATGCTCATATAACTTGCGGGTTTTTCTTTGCGATATGAAATTTTAAAGTCGTTGATATTAGTGTTCTAAAAACAACTGTAATAAGAAGAAGAAGGAATAGCTAATATTAATAAGAAAATTATACAAATAATTCGTAATGTATATATGTATGAGGAGAGTAAAATAATTCATTAAGAATAAAAAAAAATATAGATATGTTAACATTCATGGACACATAAACCAGATTTACTGAAGATATATCAACAATTGATATGCCTGTACATTTCAATCAAATATTCTCCTTTTACTATTACTACAACTAATAATAACAACTTAGTGTTAGTATTGATTGAATAAATGGCACACATTCTGTATCATTTTGCTGAGGTATGCAGGTCACCCACAGTTGCATATTATCATTAATGTCAGAGGTTAAGCGATGTAGATTCGTCATATCAACGTTGCAAAGAAGTTGTCAGCCTAAAGGTTAAAGCATAATCCAACACCCTTCTCCGAGATAACCTAACTTTACTTTCAACCTGGTTTTGTGCATGACAGGAAGTCTCTCTTTTACATTTTGGGAGTATTGTTTGAAAATGTAAATTTCACGTTTTCTCTGGTTATGTTTTTTTTTTTCAGAATGACTGTTTTTTTTACTTCTTTTCTGGGTTTTATTTTAATTTAATTTTTACTTCTTTTCTGGGTATTTTTTTTTTTTTTTTGGGGGGGGGGTATTATTTCAGAATGTCCTTTTTTACAACTTCTCTGAGTATCATTTAATTTTTTTTTTTACCTTATCTCTTGGTATTATTTAATTTTTTTTTACTCTTGCTCGGTATTATTTCAGAATGTCTTTTTTTTACTTCTTCCCTGGATCGTATTTCTTTTTTTTTTATTTTTTTTACCTTTCTCCTTGGTATTTAATTTCTTTTTTTTTTTACATTTTCTCTGGGTATTATTTCAGAATGTCTTTATTTTTTACTTCTCGGGATAGTATTTCAGAATGCCTTTCTTTACTTCTCTATGTATTAATCCCTTTTTTTACCTTTACTCTTGGTATTATTTTTTTTTTTTACTTTTTCTCTGGATATCATTTCAGAATGTCAGTTCTCATATATATCAACCAATTCAATGAGGACTTTGCATGATCCTTTTTTTTCGAATTAAAGAGAAAATAATTTTTTTTTTCATGTGTACCGTAACCTAACTTGACCTACGACCTTTTCAATCCCTGCAATCCTTTCTTTATTTAAAGGGGAGATGGAGCAGACTATTAAAGTCATAAGCTTTTACTTATATAAAGAATATGATGAATGGTGTTATTTTTTTTATTCCTGTACTTAACCAATGATCCTCTTGAATACAATACGCGACTGATGAGGTCCTTTCCAAAAATCTCTGGAAATAAGAAAATGTTACTATTTCACATGCCTAAAAAGAATTTTATTATTTCTTTTTATCCTTCTCTCATCCCTTCTATATCTTATCACAGTTATCATCTATCGCTCTTTCAGTCAGTAGATCGAATAAATAGTATTAGCAAAGTGTACCGCTTCGTGCCATGGCGAAGGTAAGAGTACTTGGCTGTCTGTGGCACATCGGCTTGCTCCTTCTTACCTCCCTGACATGTGGCCTGACACTCGCCTGAATAATTCACGGCAAGGTGCGTTTGAGCTTATGAAGTATTTGCAGGCTTCTAGTGCACCTGTCTCAAAGCCATATCCAAGGGACTCCTTTCACTTTGTCAGCGCTCTGTACATCTCTCCTTTGGGTGTCTCGCTTCATTCTATAATACATCTCTCACTCTGTAAACCAAAGTGGGGCATTAATAATGTCTCATCGCAGCTTCCCCACGTTTTATAGCCATATGTTTTACCATTTTCCAAAGTTGCATGGAGGCGCAGAATGGCCTCCCCGGTCCTGAACGGAATTAAAAGCTTAGATTCGATCGATCAAAATTCAAATCTTAACCGATTGTGTCATAATTTAGATGGTATGCTTATAATTTCTATTACAGGCTTCTTTTCTGTGTGCTATTTAACATTCTAGATTGAGCATTTACTTGTCCAAGATTCCTAAAAATCTAAACTATTCAACGCCTCGTTAGTCACCTTCACTCTTTTATTGTTATATTTTACAGTTCATGTAAAGTATGTATATTTTTCGGAAAAAAATTATTTCGTTCTTGCAACCATTTTCTCAGTTATATCAGTTTCTGAAACAAGGATACTTATTTAATGTCAATTAGTATCCATGTTATGATATCAAATACAATTTTTTTTATATATTTGATAAATTCACCCTCCCCCCATAAAAGTCTGACAGCCAAAGCTGTTATTTCCCCATGCTAAGCCATAATTTCAATCTCTCCATGGCTCTGCAGCGCCAGCCGGGATATATGGAAATGTTGGCTTAATTCTGACGTCGTTAGCATGTGGTGAAATCAATGGCCAGTTATGGCCAATCGACAGAGAGTTAACGACATTGGTCGGACACAAGAGTGATTGTTTATATATATTTAGGGACCATAGAATTCTAGAATGGTTTTTTTTTTTCCTCGTATGGGTGGGATATTCTGTTTGCCTTTTACTCTTCGCCTCTTTCTTTAGGCGTCTCTTTTTCTTTAATTTTCTTCAATTTTCAGTTCGTATTTACAGAACAATTTCCTCTTGTGATCCTTGACATGTTGATCTTGTTAACACACTTTATAATGATAGTGAATAATTACTGGGTTATGTCTGCGCAGCTGAGGTGTGTATCAACAAATATCAAAGAGAATAAGACCAAATACAGTAAATATATGTTTAATGAACACTGTGGAAACGTGTTTGACTTCTCAAAATTCTTGCTTCGTGTCATGAACGGGAAAAGGCAAATAGGGAAACATTTCGCTCACATTTTAAAGAAGATTTCCTTTCCTAGAAACGATCTGCCCCTGTGTACAGGCGTTAGGGTATGTATGTGTACAAACATACGCCCAACATTTAACTGTATATACATATTTATCTTTCTCGGAATTTTGACAGCACCAAAGTCCTGTGAGGTCGTTTGTCCATCTTTCTTTTTGTTTTGAAATTTCAGTGCTCATCTTTCAATTTAGATTTTTACACAATACAGTATGTATGTGTACATACATTCGCCAACATTTATCTTTATAAACGTATTTATCTTTCTCGGAATGTTGACTGCACCAAAATCTTGTGAGGTCGTTTCTCCCTTTGAAATTTTAGTACCCATCTTTCTATCTAGGTTTCTTTTAACTTTGCAGGCTTTCAATTTTCTTTTTAGGCTAAAAATTAAAGTTATCTCAACAGCAAGTTTGACTATAGACATAAAAATCATCTATTTGAACTTTTTTTTTTTCTTTTGCAGGCTCACAACTTGCTTTTTAGCTTAAAACAAAGATATTTCAGGAGTAAAAAATCAGTATTGAAAAAAAAATAATTTTTATTTATTTTTATAGGTTCAAAATTTAAATTTTAGCCTAAAAACTAAAGCTGTTACAGCATTAAAGATCAGGATTGAAAAAGAATATCTCATCAAAGAAATTTGCCTGTAGTGTTTTTGCCGCTGGAATTATGTCTTCCTGCACCACCGAGCACTTTATCTGGCACCTTTTGTAATGCCATCACCGTCATCCTCCTAATTATTGAATCAAAAGGGCATTGGTGTGTTGAGCCTTCAGGGCCCTCTTCAGGTGGTCCTCTCTTGCCATAAGGTCCTCCTGCCGTAGTCCCTTTTCTTGTTTTGGGAGATCGATGCGAAGGAGAGGCTTTAGAGCACTCTCCACAGAGGGGTTAACTTTCCCCTTATTTCTTCTCCATTCTGTCTTTGAGTCCTTAGCCTTCTTTACGACTCCCCTTACCAACTCTCCCTATTTATTCAGGTACTCGTGTGTTTTTAAATCACATCTTTCATTACCTTCATATCAATCCAGTTATCTTTTAATTCATTAAATTGTCTTACAATACACCATAATTAATTTTCTTTTATTTTTATGTTTACTTTATTTGATATGGATCCCAACTTTTGATTTCGGGGCTATTTTTCCCTGCTAGAACCTTCCAGTTTATTGCATCTTGCTTTCCCAACAAGGGTTTTAACTTAGCTAATAATAATAATAATAATAATAATAATAATAATAATAATAATAATAATAATACGATTCCAAAATGGAAGAAACTACATAATTTATAGCAAATTTATCGTCAAAGTTGTCCTGTGGCTGTATCCAAACAATTGGTAATTTATAGACTTCTGTTATTATTATTATTATTATTATTATTATTATTATTATTATTAGCCAAGCTACAACCCTAGTTGGAAAAGCAAGGGCTCCAACAGGGAAAAATAGCCCAGTGAGGAAAGGAAATAGGGAAATAAATAAATGATGAGAATAAATTTAATATAATAATTTTCCATGGTTATTTCACCGCCATTTTACAATCTTAATCTATTACGTAGTTCAAAGGTTTAGTACTTCTCCCTTCATCAATTATCATGAAATACAAATGACATTTTGACGAGTTACTTAAGGTCCATTTGTTTAAGATTAATTATATCACACTTTACCATCAGAATTGGAAATTCTCCTAAAATGTTCATAGTTCCATATTCTTACAAGAAGTTTACAAAAGTTTTTGTATACAAACAAACATTATAAATTTGAGCATTTTACACTTGTTATTCATTCATGCATTTTGCTTTTTGTATGTTTTCTCAAGGATACTAGAAGAGCAAATCAAAATCATTACAACACAAAAGGGGTTTGGTCTCGAATATTCTTTTGGCTATAGGCTAATTCCCATTCTTATTATATTTCCCATCCTTGTTCTTCCTCGTTCCCTTTTGTTTTGTTCCGTTTAGGCCTATGATAGATAAAGGCTTTTGTTTTCCCAAGGCGTGAGCCCTCGTACCAGAGAAAATATAAAATGTCCTGGTATACCCACCGTGTTAATGGCTTATTTCTTTAGCATATTTTATATATTGTGTGTGTGTTTGTATGTACTAGGTTGGTTTGCTGTGAGCGATCAGACCAAAGTCTGTCACCATCACCAATTTGCACTGGCCAGCGTGGTGAGGAAAATAGCCAAAACCCAGACATGACCAAGACATGTCTTGAGTTCTTTGGCCTGCGGTGAACTAGAAACGGCTACATTTGTTGTTATTGTTGATGTATATATATATATATACAGTATATATATGTATATATATATATATATATATATATATATATATATATATATATATATATATATATATATATATATATATATATATATATATACACATTCATAAATGTAAGCATTTATGAATATATATATATATATATATATATATATATATATATATATATATACATTCATAAATGTAAGCATTTGCATATAAATGTGAATTCCTCCGACACAACCAAACTGAAATGGACACATGAATAATACCATAAGACAGATCATGACAAGCCCCCATAAAATAATACTTTCCATACAAACTAGAATACGCCGTGTATTTTTTTATTGGCGAGCCACATCCCCGAGCTTGCTTTCGCTCCGACGTTGCTTGGCCATGTTTGCAGAAACACATCGCCTTTATGTTGACGCCAGCTGCAATCATTTCCACCTCGGTAACACGTTCTGCATCATTGACCATTTTCTGTACATGATTCCTGTGTCCCTCGTCGACATAAAATGCAAATGCTTCCCCCCCCCCCCCCCTTCCGAACGGAGGCGTGTCGCGAATGCCTGTCCTCATCAAGGCTTGTTTTTCCCGTCCGAGGCTCTATTCCGGCAAATGAAGGACCGGCGAAGGCACGGTTGAGACCTAGACCGTGGGCGAAGGTATTGTCTGTTTTGAATGTATATAGTTTGGACGCAGACACCGAGTTCCGTTGTATGATTTTCCTTTTCTGCTACTCCTGATAAATTATCTACTACAATTACTACAACTGATTTTTCTTTTTTTCTTTTATTACTACAGCGGAAGCCGGTTTAATGGTACTTCTAGTGCTCCCGTCGACTTAAAGCTAACCTACTATTGATAGCGATAGGATTACAGACTGGATCAGACTGTCTGTTTTGTTAGTTGGTGGAGATAGCCACATAATTATATGGATAGATGTAGGCTTAAATGACAGGATGTGGAGCATGGGAAAGCAGAAACAAAAATAAATAGCTGAATAGAGAGATACGGATGGACCTGAGAAAAATAAGCAAACGAATAGGAGACAAAGGAAACGGTGTAATATGACGCAGCAGAAAATGGGAAATTGGTGAGGCTGGGCACAGATACAAGAGAACTGAAGAGAGAGAGAGAGAGAGAGAGAGAGAGAGAGAGAGAGAGAGAGAGAGAGAGAGAGAGAATGGGATATGAAGAGCCATGACAGTTAAAGTAAAAGAGAGAATTTCACGTACATTTTACTTCAAATATTTCTTGTTTAACACCTTACCCAAACGACAAGCAGAGAATAGCCTGCTTACAAAGAACAAAGGATACCCTTGTTATTTTTAACTCGAAGAATATTTAATAAGTCCAGGTGATATTTATGAATATAATATTGGCGGATATTTTAAAAAATTACGACCTCGTTAAAACGAAAACAGATGGAATACTAATTGAAATGTATTTGAAAAGTGGCCAACACTTCCTGCTTTGTTTCACTTATCGATCCCGCCCTCTCTACAACGGCCTCCTCCTCCTCCTCCTCCTCCCTCTCCTCTTGTTGTGTCTGTCTGCTACTTCATCACGAATCCCTGTCTGATGTACTACGATTTTCTTTCTCTTTTCTTAATTTTTTCTTGTT
>NC_090745.1:18004518-18012018 GCF_036898095.1 Palaemon carinicauda
CTACTATCATCCTTCAAGAGAATGTTTATTCAATAATTCATTCATGAATCCAGTTAAGGGTCAACCATAGGAGCACTTCTTTCCTTTGGCCTTCGGTGGCACCTTGGCCCAGTGCCATGTCACACGCCGGAGATGTAAATCGATTGCACGTTTGGAACACGTCCCGATTTCGTTGTAAGGGTCGACCTTCTCGGCCCCCGTATATTCGACGTTGTTTTGAGATCTGGGAAATCTTTAAATTTCCCTCAGAAGCCAATAAATCCTTCCAGGGACACCGTCAGGAAGGCAGAACGCTGGTCATTGACATTTTGGTGGAGGGAAGAGGGGTTAGTTGGATCCAGGGGAAGCTTGGGATGAGCAAGGTATTTCCAGCATCGTGATGTTTATTGTGCTAGTATAGACGTGCCGTTAAAAATTACGTTTAAATATTCAGATATGCGCAGACACATTAAACCCTTCCTTAACTACAACCCGATGGTTCGGCAATTTGTGGGAGAAAGTGGTTTTCGAGTGTACCTCTCGGGGTACCCACTCTCATCAGCGTATGACTATTTCTTCTTCTCCCTGAGCATGATAGTTTATATATATATATATATATATATATATATATATATATATATATATATATATATATATATATATATATATATATATATATATATATATATAGTCAGACACTATTAAATAAGGAAAAGATCAAGAACATTCGTATTTCTTCCCTTGCAGCTGAAAATAATTTTATAAGTTGAGCCGCGCGCGCGCGCTCTCGTGTGTGTGTGTGTGTGTGTGTGTGTGTGTGTGTGTGTGTGTGTGTGTGATAGTGTCTATGAATGCATCATTAATATTTGGGAGATTGGATGAATGCTTTCTTCAGATTTTTTTTTTCTTTTTTTTTTTTAACTATTCAACAACTTCGATGTTGAACACTAAGTTTCTGTGAGCAAGATTTAACCAAATCCTCAAACTATCAATATTATAATTATTCTGAATTTTCGTTGCCTTTTTCTTGAAGACTAAAACTGTTAGTTTGTTTACTTTCAACTGTGAAGATAATTAAGGGTCACAGGTACCTGAACCTTGAACCCCACCCCACCCCCCACCCCCCAAAAAACACTTCAAATGCCATTGAAGTTTTCTTTGACAATGCAGAAATTGATGGGCTTTTCAAACGCTATATTAGACACTGAATTAAACTTTAAACTTCAATTTCGATGCAGTGAATATAAAATGGGACGCTTTTCATGATTTTTCGAAATTATTCTTATAAAATCTCTTAAACATCATTATTATTGCTTGCCTGATAATTGGTAAAACTTCAGAGTTATGGAAACCATACACCTGGTTCTTCTTCTTCTTCTTCTTCTTCTTCTTCTTCTTCTTCTTCTTCTTATTATTATTATTATTAATTACTAAGCTCAACCCTAGTTGGAAAAGCAGGATGCTATAAGCCCAGGGGCCCCAACAGGGAAAATAGCTTAGTGATGAAAGGAAACAAGGGAAAATAAAATATTTAAAGAGCAGTAACAACATTAAAATAAACATTTCCTAAATATGGAATACGTCAACCAGGTGTAAAATATAATTTAAGAAGTACTATATTTTTGTTAATTTAAGTATCTGCAAAGAATTATAATGTTATGGAAAGTTCAGCCTAAAGAATTTATTTGTTCGAATTAAGATTTTTCACAACCTTTCTCCCATTTTTTTTCATTTTATTTTTTAGGTATTTCGAAAGTGATTCCATGTTTCTACTTTAAAGCGTTTTATTTCCATGGAGTTTTTTCCAGTGTGGAAAATCTGTCATATGAAATAAAACATCTGTTACTTCTTACAATTGCGTTATTGGAATCGAGAGAGAGAGAGAGAGAGAGAGAGAGAGAGAGAGAGAGAGAGAGAGAGAGAGAGAGAGAGAGGTCAATATCTCGATCGTGGCACCATTGTCCGGAGGAGTAACAAATTTAACCTTCGATGTTGTGGCGATCTTGGATATTAGTCCTTATACGCTTCAGCCACAAAGGTCGTTTTAGCAATGTCCTAGGTTAGATGTAAGGATCGCTCCTTTTCTTTCAGTCTATTTCCAAGAAATCGTTATTATTTCTCAGAAATGTCAACGGGGTTACAGCCCGATTCTGAAACTGGATTCAGAAATTTAAGGGTAAACAGTTAAAGAGAATTACAATTGATTCATATATTTTTAAGATAATTACAATTGATTCTTATACTTTTAAGATAATTACAATTGATTCTTATACTTTTAAGATAATTACAATTGATTCTTATACTTTTAAGATAATTACAATTGATTCAAATATGTTTAAGATAATGACAATTGATTCATATACTATTAAGATAATTACAATTGTTTCATATATTTTTAAGATAATTACAATTGATTCATATATTTTAGGATAATTACAATTGATTCACATATTTTTAAGATAATTACAATTGATTCATATATTTTTAAGATAATTACAATTGATTCATATGTTTTTAAGATAATTACAATTGATTCATATATTTTTAAGATAATTACAATTGATTAACATATTTTTAAGATAATTACAATTGATTCATATACTTTCAAGATAATTACAATTGATTCATATACTTTTAAGATAATTACAATTGATTCACATATTTTTAAGATAATTGCAATTGATTCATATATTTTAAGATAATTACAATTGATTCATATATTTTTAAGATAATGACAATTGATTCATATATTTTTAAGATAATTACAATTGATTCATATATTTTTAAGATAATTACAATTGATTCACATATTTTTAAGATAATTACAATTGATTCACATATTTTTAAGATAATTACATTGATTCATATACTTTTAAGATAATTACAATTGATTCACATACTTTTAAGATAATTACAATTGATTCATATATTTTAAGATAATTACAATTGTTTCATATATGTTTAAGATAATGACAATTGATTCATATATTTTTAAGATAATTACAATTGTTTCATATATGTTTAAGATAATGACAATTGATTCATATGTTTTTAAGATAATTACAATTGATTCATTTATTTAAAAAAAAATTTAAGACATGATAAAATTACCTGTACCCTTGAAGTGCGTGATATATTATTGATGATATCAAATTTCTATATGCAATATTAATATCAATTGTCGGCATTATTACCTCCGCCAACGAAGTTGGAAGGAGGATATGTTTTATCCCCTTTTTATATGTGTGTGTTTGTTTGTTTATAAACAGCTTCCTGGCCACAATTTTAATCGTAGAATAATAAAAATTTCAGGGATTAACTTATGTAAAAAGCTGGAAATGATTAAACTTTGGAAGGTCAGGTCAAGGTCACTGTCAAGCAAAATGTCCAATTCACGTAATTAGCCATAAGTTTGGACATGGTTGCCACAGAGACTTCAAACTAGGTTCATATTTAAGTGTATGAAAATCCACGCCAATTATTACATGTTAAGGTCAAAGGTCAAGGTCGAGAAATAAGCTGCCGCGGCGGAGGTCTGCGCTCTCTTGAGTGCCCCTATAGTTATTATAGTTACTGCTGCTCTCAAGTTTTTGTTTATTATAATGTAACTGAACATATTTCCTCATATTTTGCTTCTGAAGTGAACACGGCCATTTGAACTTATAAATATCACCAAGTACGAAAGAATCCCTTTTTATCCGAAAATTTATTTTCCTAAGAAGACTATTTTATGATCCAAAAATATATCCCAGTAAGCTTGGTTAAATGAAGCTGTTTTGAGAAATGTTAAGCTACTTAATGGCTTAAGATGTGTGGCGAAGTCTTGAGGATGGGAGCATTTGTCTGCCTAGCAAAATCTAGTCAAAGTTTATTTACTAATATAATTTTTTTTTCTCTCTCTCTCTCTCTCTCTCTCTCTCTCTCTCTCTCTCTCTCTCTCTCTCTCTCTCTCTCTCTCTCAATAACCAAAATATCTCTCTTCCCAGGATGAGTCGCCTTCGGGGGCGGTCGACGCGGGCGTGAACGGTGCGCGGGCGGCGGCGGAGCCGGTGGTGGAGGAGCCAGCAGCAGCAGCAGCTTTAGCAATAGCAGCTGCCCTCGGTGGTCCGTCGACTACCCCAGAGGAAGGGTAGTAGCAGCAGCAGCAGTAGCTACCAACTGACCAGGCGCCCCCAGAAAAGGAATCCTCCAAATCATGGCCACGGAAGGATATAGCGTCACGTCGGAGGCTGTGCTCCAGCACGTCTTCTGGGTGGACTGGTTCCACAAGGCTCCTCACATCAACCTCACCCTTCACTTCGTCAACTCAACCTTTGACCCGCTGTCGCCTGTCTATCAGGAGGTTGGTAGTGCTCTTAGTATACATTCCTCTCTTATCTGTAATTTTATGAATTTACCACAGTAGTCATCTCAAGGTGATCCTTTTATGTCCTCAAATATAGTATTTGCTGAAATTTTAGACCTCAACAGACTTCATAAGATGATCCTTTTTAAGTACTCTAATTTGCTGAAATTGTATTTTTATGAATATTAATTATTGTAGATCCCTAAGCAATTCAGGATTGCCCACAAAAGAATATCTTAATCGTTGTGTATCTAATGCTCATTTTCATCACAGGCAATTTTTATATTTATAGAAAATTATAACTAGATGAATTGGATATTATGTTAGTTACACATGTTTGCTCATTATATCAATTTCCTTTTTTGTATGATATTTAAGTTTGGGATATAAGAAAAAGGGCTTTTTAGGATTACTTGAAGTTAGCAAATAAAGATATTTGTTTTGCTTACTTGATGAAAGATAATGTTTTAAAAACTAAACAACCGATAGGGAGAAATACATGAAAGGAATAAATTTATATATGTATATGTCAACAAAGATGCTAAGGATATAGATAAAAAATAATCTTTGTATTAGATATGAAATGGACATTTGCTTAAACTTCATCAATAGATGTAACTATGTTGTCTTTACAAACATTCTTGTGGAACAATAATTTCATCATTGAGAAATTACATGTTATCATCATTACAGCATTTTAATAAAACGTATCTCAAAATCGTAAAATAAAGGAAATCTAAAAGGACTTAAATGTTTCCAGGGAAAGTAGCAGTATAGGAATAGGTGTTAGTAGATCAGCAACGCCCCTTGTTTGATAATTATTAACATGGAACTACTGTAATACAATATATCTAAAACTTGCTTTGGGAAACATGTCCCTCACTGAACAGTATCATTTTCTTTTGAAGGTAAAAAGATTCTTGGTACTATACTTAAAAATTTTTCATGTATAGTAAATTAGTATTTCTTTGTTGTTTACCTAAACCATTAGAAAAGCTAACAACTTTAAGAATATGACCCTAAGGATAAGGTTAACTTCTTGCTTGTGCACCTCCCATACAAAAGGGAAAAATATAATAGCAGTATAATTAGTGTTTACAAACCAGAGTAGTTATTCACTTAATAAACATCACGTAGCTTCATTATCTTGACTTGTAATTTCTATGCTTGTTATCATGGTACTACCTTTACCTTTCAAGAGTTTAGGCATCATTGGCTCTGTACCTGCTGGGATATTGATTCTTACGTTGCTAGTGCTGCTGCTGTATCTCCTGACAAGATGCTGTGACAACCGACCTCGAAAACCAGGCTCTATCACCTGCTTGAAAGTGACCTTGGTCCTTTTTGCCATAATCACACTGTAAGTTTCTCAAAGTGACCTTGGTCCTTTTAGCCATAATCACACTGTAAGTTTCTCAAAGTGACCTTGGTCCTTTTTGCCATAGTCACACTGTAAGTTTCTCAAAGTGACCTTGGTCCTTTTTGTCATAATCACACTGTAAGTTTCTCAAAGTGACCTTGGTCCTTTTTGCCATAATCACACTAAGTTTCTCAAAGTGACCTTGGTCCTTTTTGCCATAATCACACTGTAAGTTCCTCAAAGTGACCTTGGTCCTTTTTGCCATAATCACACTGTTTACTAAGTTCCTCATAGTGGCCTAGGTATTTTTTGTCATAATCATGTTGTAAGTTTCTCAAAGTAACCTTGATACTTCTTGCCATAATCACGCTAAGTTCCTCAAAATGACCTTAGACCTTTTTGCCTTACTCACAGTAAGTTCCTCAAAGAGACCTTGGTTCTTTTTGCCATAATCACACTGTAAGTTCTTCAAAGTAACATTGCTCCTTTTTGCCATAATCACACTGTTAAGTTCCTCAAAGTGACCTACAGTAGGTCCTTTTTGCCATAATCAGACTGTTTCTCAAAGTGACCTTGATACTTTCTGCTGTAATCACACTGTAAGTTCATCAAAGTGACCTTGATGCTTTTTGCCATAATCACAAGTTCCTCAAAGTGACCTTGATACTTTTTGCCATAATCACACTAAGTTCCTCAAAGTGACTTAGTCCTTTGAGCCATAATCACACTATAAGTTCCTCAAGATGACCTTGATCCATTTTGCCATAATCACACTGTAAGTTCCTCAAAGTGACCTTGGTCCTTTTCCCATAATCACACTGTAAGTTCCTCAAAGTGACCTTGGTCCTTTTTGCCATAATCACACTGTAAGTTCCTCAAAGTGACCTTGGTCCTTTTCCCATAATCACACTGTAAGTTCCTCAAAGTGACCTTGGTCCTTTTTGCCATAATCACACTGTAAGTTCCTCAAAGTGACCTTGGTCTTTTCCCATAATCACACTTAAGTTCCTCAAAGTGACCTTGGTCCTTTTTGCCATAATCACACTGTAAGTTCCTCAAAGTGACCTTGGTCTTTTCCCATAATCACACTTAAGTTCCTCAAAGTGACCTTGGTCCTTTTTGCCATAATCACACTGTAAGTTCCTCAAAGTGACCTTGGTCCTTTTCCCATAATCACACTGTAAGTTCCTCAAAGTGACCTTGGTCTTTTTCCATAATCACACTGTAAGTTCTCCAAAGTGACCTTGGTCCTTTTCCCATAATCACACTTAAGTTCCTCAAAGTGACCTTGGTCCTTTTTGCCATAATCACATTAAGTTCCTCAAAGTGACCTTGGTCTTTTTTGCCATAATCACAAGTTCCTCAAAGTGACTTTGGTCTTTTTCTATAATCACACTGTAAGTTGCTCAAAGTGACCAGGTCCTTTTTGCCATAATCACACTAAGTTCTTCAAAGTGACATTAGTGTCTTTTTTGCCATATTCACATTGTAAGTTTCTCAAAGTGACCTTTGTCCTTTTTACCAAAATCACACTATAAGTTCCTCAAAGTGACCTTGTTCCTTTTTCCATAATCACGCTGTAAGTTCCTCAATGTGACCTTGGTCTTTTTGGCCATAATCACACTGCAAATTCCTTAAAGTGACCTTGTTCCTTTTTGCCATAATCATACTGTAAATTCCTCAAAGTGACCTTGTTCCTTTTTGCCATAATCACACTGTAAGTTCCCCAAAGTGACCTTGGTCCTTTTTGCCATAATCACACTGTAAGTTCCCCAAAGTGACCTTGGTCCTTTTTGCCATAATCACACTGTAAGTT
>NC_090745.1:18017018-18069518 GCF_036898095.1 Palaemon carinicauda
CACTATGCAATCTCTAACCACCACCTGTAACTCTTTAAACCAATTTAAAAAGTATTTTGCGTTGCTGCCTCTTTAGATATTAAAAAAATTGGTATGAAAAAATGTTGGGTATATTAGACCTAAGTTCTTACTCAAATAATAGCCTTTATATGTATAGTTTACTCTATTTTTATGCTCCCATATAAACCTTATTTTATTTATAATATTTTGAGATTTATTTCTTGTAACTTTATAAATACATGGAAGTGATTATTCAAATTGCAGAGATATTTAAATTGTAGAATGGCACTGAAACATAAAACAATGAACACTCAATTTTATTTAAACATGAGCATGTGAAATAATACATTAGGTAATGATGATCAATAACAAAATTTGTCCAAATAACAGTTTAAAGAAACTAAATCACATTATTTATACCAATGATATGTAAACATTCTATAAAATAATCAAATGAATAACATGATATAAAAAGGCTTGTATTGATACAACTTTGCACAACCTGGAACTAACATCTTGTCACAGATAGAAGAAATGCCACATGAACAGGATATCAGCAGAGGAATAGGTTTACTAAATTTTTAAACGCTTATGGTTATTTTACATGAAATAATTGGATAAATTTCTATGCAATACAGTACATTACATATTCCATTGTTTTTCTATTTTGTGTCGTATTTAGAATAATTACAAGTAGATTATTTTCATTTAAGTTACATTTATTTGTAAGAGAAAATGGACAACATGTAATTCAAATTACTAGAAATATTTTAAACTTCCAGTTAGTTAATATAACTGCAGGGAATAAAGGCATATATTATTAGTTTGTATGGTGATATTTTAACTGTAAGTGCCCAACATGCTCATACATCAATTGTGAATTTAAAATTACAGTACATCATTGATCTGAAAACTCATAATTAAGTAAGCAAGTTATTTTTTGTGTAGATATCTAATAGTACTGTACTTGTTCCAGATGTCCGGAGCAGAAATGGGAGGAATTGTACGGATTCTGAAAGTGGGTGAACTAGGCAGATGGGTTGGAACTATCGGACTGACTGGACTTCTCATGATGGTTGTTCTTGTAGTGATGGTTGGAGTAGCCCGCCACTCACGCTGTACATTAATCACGTAAGTTTTAATAATGCTCAGTGTCACTTACTGCAACTTTTTCTGAAAATAAAATGACATACATTATTGAAAATTAAAGAATGATTTAAAAAACTCAATTTACAATATGAAATTTAAAAGTTTAGGAATTTCAAGACTTTTAATGAAATATGAAAAATAATTTTTTTCTGTACAAGATCCAGTACAAATATCATTATACATTAATCACTTGAATACTGTAATCACCCTAGTAGTACCAATGGGATTAGAAATATGACAAAAGTGTGAACACAGGGATTGTACATAGACTAGCATACTGTATATGCTATCCCAAAGTCTTATCCAAACATACAACTTTAGTAAGGAAAATACACAGCATTGCTATTGAAAACTTTTTCACAATAGTCTAGCCTACCTGAAACCCCCTATAGATATATATATAATCGGTAAAAGACCGGTACTTTATCATCACACCAACAATCATAAGGTAGTGTATGAATGTACAGTATTAGTTATCCTCATCATCTCCTCTCACGCCTATTGATGCAAAGGGCCTCGGTTAGCTTTCACCAGCCGTCTCTATCTTGAGCTTTTAGATCAATACTTCTCCCTTCATCAACATCTACTTCACACTTCATAGTCCTCAGCCATGTAGGCCTGTGTCTTCCAACTCTTCTAGTACCTTGTGGAGCCCAGTTAAAAGTTTGGTGAACTAATCTCTCTTGGGGATTGCAAAGAGCATGGCCAAACCATCTCCATCTACCCCTCACCATGATCTCATCCACATATAGCACTCTAGTAATCTCTCTTATAGTTTCATTTCTAGTCTTTTCCTGCCATTTTTAACATCCAATATTCTTCTGAGGGCTTTTTTCTCAAATCTACAAAATCTGTTGGATATTGTTTCATTGTCATACCACGACTCATATCCATACAGTAAACTGATATATAGCCTGATTTATATGTAATTTCAGATGATTTGATTTCCAAATTTTACTTAATCTACTATTGTCTGATTTGCTTTTTTCCACCTTTCATTAAACTCCAATTCTAAAGACTATTAGGGATCATATTTCCTAAATATTTAAATAATTCTACCGCATTAATCCATTCTCCTTCCCATGATATTTCATCTTCCATTGCATATTCTGTTCTTATAATCTCTGTGTTTCTTCTATTTATCTTAAGCCCAAACTCATATTTCATGCATTCTGGTAAGCAAGCATTGCAAACCCTGTGGTGTTTTGCCAATAAGGAGAGCGTCATCAGCATACTCTAGGTCAGCTAATTTCCTATTACCAATCCAGTCCAATCCTTCTCCACCATCCCCAACTGTTCTGTGCATTACAAAATCCATGAGGAGGATAAACAACATAGGTGACAACACATTTCCTTGGAGTACAGTACTACATTGTTCTCTGGAAATTCATTTGATAGGACTTCACTAACATCAACTTTGCACTCACTATGCTCATGAACAGACTTAATCAAATTTCCATGTTTAAGAGGAACTCCATAATAATGCACGGACTCTCCACAAAATTGTCTGGTGCAGACTATCAAAGGCTTTTTCATAGTTCACAAATGCCATAAAAAGTGGATTTCTATACTGTATTCTACGCATTGATGTACCATATGTCTTAAAATGAAAATTTGGTCTGTACAACTTCTACCTTTTCTAAGTCCTGTTTGTTCATCTCTCAGCTTTTCGTCAATCTTTCTCTGTAGTCTCTTTAGAATAAGCATACTGTACTGTACTATATATTTTCATGACAACTGACATAAGTGTGATGCCTCTGTAGTTATTGCATTCAGTCAAGAGCTCTTTTTTAGCCATTTTCACCTGCACTCTTAGCTCCAATTCATCAGGTTTTGCCTCTTCACACCACATTCTACAAAATAATCTTGCAAGTATTCTAGGAGTCACTTCATTTTTTACCAATATCATCTCGGCAGTTATTCCATTGTATCCAGGGGCTTTCCATCTCTTGAGTTTTTATTAATAGCTTCCACTTCAAAAACACTGAATTCATTCATGGACACATCAAGGTCTTCATTAGCTTCAGGTATATCAATCAAATTATTCCCTTCATATCTTCTATTCATAACTCACTAAAGTGTTCCATCCAGTTGTATCAAACCTAAGTATTCTATTTACATTTCTGTTGGGTGCTTTTAGTTTTAATTTTAGTATTAGTATGCATAATGAAAGTTGTACTGCACATTGTGTGTTTTTACATGTGTCCAGTACCTTATACTTTTATATTAACACAGCGTCTTTCCAAATCATACGTTACTCTGTGCAATCATATATACCGTAATACATTACTGTTGTAATACTGTACTGTATACAGTACATATATAATGTTTACAATTACTGTTAAATAGTGTACTGCAAAGTTTATCTCCCTCCCTCCCTCTCATATCTGTGGTGCCACCAGCACACACACAAAGAATAAGGCCCAAGCAAAACATAGTTAACACAAACTAATGGTAAAGCCTCAATAACGTTGCACTTTACAAAAACAATAACGCAGATTAAAGAACTGCAAACAAAAATTTTGTGCAAATTTCACTTCATCCAATGTTGCTTTTTTATCCCCACTCTTCCTAATGATCAATTAACACAATCAGTATGCAATATTCTCCTTAAGCCAATCAGAATACAGTATACGGTACATACATTACAAGTGTACAGTGCTTAGCTACTTCATCTAGATGAGCACAGGTATTTTTTGTTACCATTCCGAGAGTTTGATCTTCATTTTGCCCAATATCTGATCCTATAAGCATTTACATCATTTACTATAATGGGGTTAAGTGTGTATATGTTCTTTCTGAAAAGGGTCTGGTCATAGGGAAGTGCATAAAGGAAATGCAATCAAGTGAGGGATTGCTATACTGTAATTGTATTGATATACTAAATATATATATCTATATACTGTACGTATACTATGCTGTATTTACCATTGTTATACAGTTTTGGATCTATTTGCAATATCCAAAACTACAAATCCATTGCTTCATCCATGCCTTTGTTCATCCTCCAAAGGAAAAACTAATCCTTAATACAGTTATTTGGATAATGCAATCCAAATAAATAGAGGGACGTTAAAATTTGGCATACAATATACACTACAGTATATTCTGAAATAAAAGATAAGAAATTACATATTTATATTTAATTCCTTAATCATTTCAGATATCAGTGCCAAGTTTAATTTGATTTACAGTATAAATCAATTATACTGTTAATATTGACACTCAACTTTATATGTGATGAGGCCACGTATGCATCTATTCATTTCTGCTGATTTAAAGGTTTTAGTTATTTTTGGAAGTTCATAAAACGTTTACTAGGTGGGGTTTTTTCTTTTTCAGATTTTCAGTCTTGGGACTATTGGCAATGATCCTTTGTTGGGGCTTAACATCAATATACCTTGTGACATCTGTGGTAAGTATATGCAATAAGAAAGTTCTCCTCCTCGTATTTGAATAGTAGGCTGGTCCTACCACCCCCCTTTTTCTATATTTCTGTTAGAAATGGAAACCTAATTTTACTACCTTTTGTTAAGCCCTTTTATTAGAGTACTGTAAGGCCACAGGTCTTCTATGGTCTCCAAAACAGGAGTAATACAATATGCAAATAATTTTAGTGTGTTAATCCAGTAGTAATGTCTGCTGCAAAGTGCCTAGCTCAAATAATGTAACTCCTGATTCTTTTATTATCATGGTATCATAGTTAATAGGGGAAGATTTACCTATTTATTTCTATGAACTTTCCCTGATGTTCATATTGCTGCTTCTCCAAAAACTCTGTTTAATCAACCTTTACCCGTAAAATTTTAAACATTTTAAGGATAAAACAGAGAGTGCAATCTTAGAAGTACAGGGTGGTTTTAGAAGAAGTAGGGGTTGTATGAATCCGATTTTTACAGTTGAAATATTTAGCAAAAGGTAAGGAGGTGTATGTTGCGTTTATGGATCTGGAGAAAGCGTATGATAGAGTTGATAGGGAAGCAATGTGGAATGTGATGAGGTTATATGGAGTTGGTGGAAGGTTGTTGCAAGCAGTGAAATGTTTCTACAAAGGTAGTGAAGCATGTGTTAGGATGGGAAATGAAGTGAGCGACTGGTTTCCGGTGAGAGTGGGGCTGAGATGTCGCCGTGGTTGTTTAACTTGTATGTTGATGGAGTGGTGAGAGAGGTGAATGCTTGAGTGCTTGGACGAGGATTGAAACTGGTAGACGAGAATGACCATGAATGGGAGGTAAATCAGTTGTTGTTTGCGGATGATACTGTACTGGTTGCATACGCGGAAGAGAAGCTTAGCCGATTAGTGACAGAATTTGGAAGGGTGTGTGAGAGAAGGAAGTTGAGAGTTAATGTGGGTAAGAGTAAGGTTATGAGATGTACAAGAAGGGAAGGTGGTGCGAGGTTGAATGTCATGTTGAATGGAGAGTTACATGAGGAGGTGGATCAGTTTAAGTACTTGGGGTCTGTTGTTGCAGCAAATGGTGGAGTGGAAGCAAATGTACGTCAGAGAGTGAATGAAGGATGCAAAGTGTTGGGGGCAGTTAAGGTAGTAGTAAAAATAGAGGGTTGGGCATGAATGTAAAGAGATTTCTGTATAAGAAAGTGATTGCACCAACTGTGATGTATGGATCGGAGTTATGGGGAATGAAAGTGACGGAGAGACAGAAATTGAATGTGTTGGAGATGAAATGTCTAAGGAGTATGACTGGTGTATCTCGAGTAGATAGGGTTAGGAACAAAGTAGTGAGGGTGAGAATGGGTGTAAGAAATGAGTTAGCAGCTAGAGTGGATATGAATGTGTTGAGGTGGTTTGGCCATGTTGAGAGAATGGAAAATGGCTGTCTGCTAAAGAAGGTGATGAATGCAAGAGTTGATGGGAGAAGTACAAGAGGAAGGCCAAGGTTTAGATGGATGGATGGAGTGAAGGAAGCTCTGGGTGATAGGAGGATAGATGTGAGAGAGGCAGGAGAGCGTGCTAGAAATAGGAATGAATGGCAAGCGATTGTGATGCAGTTCCGGTAGGCTCTGCTGCTTCCTCCGGAGCCTTGGAACACCGCGGAGGTAGGAGCAGTAGGAGATTCAGCGTCATGAAGCTTCATCTATGGTGGATAACGGGGGAGGGTGGGCTGTGGCACCCCTAGAAGACCGCGGAGGTAGGAGCAGTAGGAGATTCAGCGTTATGAAGCTTCATCTGTGGTGGATAACGGGGTAGGGTGGGCTGTGGCACCCCTATCAGTACTGTACCACCCAAACTCGGTTGAGTCCCTTGTCAGGCTGGGAGGAACTTAGAGAGGAGAGGTCCCCTTTTCTGTTTCATTTGTTTGATGTCGGCTACCCCCCAAAATTGGGGGAAATGCCTTGGTATATGTATGTATGTATTATCTTTCCCTTCAATAAATACATATGTCCCTAGTAAGGGAAGGAACATTTTAGCGCCAAATGGTAACTGACATGCTAGTCTCTTTGTCTCTTCAGTCTTGCCAGTATTGATCGGACCTTCTCCAGATTGTTTGCTTGATACGGTGCCTATGTCTCCCTGGTTTTCTTAAAAATTACCGCATGGTGTGTGCACGGGAATTGTTTCTAGAAGTTCATCGTCTTCATTCCCTTGGTGCGTTGTGTCAGGGGCAATAACCATTGTGTAAAGTGCGTTTCCCTCATGATACCTGTAATGAGAAAACATATTTCAATGACTACTGATCAAGTTAACAGGGCAATGCTAAAGAAAAATTGCTGTTAGTTCAGGGGAAAAGCCAGGGAAGGCTAGGGTACAGTAGTTGTTCGTAGCAGGAACGATGACAATAATGACATGACTTTACTTTTAGATAATTAAAACAATCAGCTAACTTTCGATAGTTATAAGCTTCATAAGCTCAACATCGCTAGCTTCCTTTGTTAAAGTTCAGAAGGCCAGTGAATCCTCTCTTAAAATGGTAACTCCGTCCTGTAGAGCCATTAGCAGCCAGTTTTAATGTAACATAATTCAATTAAGAAATCAAATTATCACTTGGTTAGACATCAGTATTTTGGTGCCCTTATTCACATAATTTTTTGTTCTTTCGATAATAAACCTGAAAAATTTACAATACACATTTCAATAAATGCTTGACAAAAGTTTCCAATGTAATGGCAAAATATTTTTCACTTAAAATTTAATGTATTTACCAAATAAAATTTATCAGTCAAAGTTACAATATGTACTCATTTTTAAAAAGATATTATTTTATCATCTTCATGATAATTGATAATATAAATTCTGTTAGCTTACTGTCACCTTTTCTGAGCCATATTTTGTATAAGTTATTCTAATTTCTTAGTTATCAATTTTATATTTAATCATCAGAAACTATACCTACAACATTCCAAGCAATAATAGATGTGTTTAGATGGTTGGATACCTACAGGAGCAAAATAAATTAAATTTTGTATTGGTTGAACAACAGACATCACTTTGAAAAGTTTTAAAACTGTAAGTATGTCAAACTTAACATATTTTAGCCGTGTTTTATATGGTGAAAGTTCTATTGAGGTTTGCAAACAACATCTCAGTTATGATCGAGTGTTATGTGTGTGTATACTTGAAGTCCATAGTGTCTGATAATCTTTTGTAGTGACTTTTTAATTTTTAATTGTCAAGGAATAGACTAATTCTCTGATTTTTTTACATTTCATTATTTAGATTTTCTACCTTTCTTTGAGGCACATAATATAGGATTTTTGTTTCATCTTCTTGAAATTTAGTTTATATTTCTAGCACTACGGTATTAAAATAGACTACTGTACTGTATTAGAAGCCCTGATGGCAGGTGAACATTGTAATATAACTCTCACAATTATTTTTCTATTTACCAAGTCAAATCCCTAATTTTGGGGGTAGCTGACATAAAAAAAAAGAACAAAAGAGGACCTTTCTTCTCTTCACTCCTCCCAGCCTGATGAGAGATCCACTTGAGTTTGGTTGGTACTGCTAGGGTGCCACAGCTTACCCTTCCCCATTATCCACCACAAATGACGTGTCATATCCTGAATCCCCTACTGCTGCTACCTCAGCGGTCACCAAGGCAAGCGGAGGAAGTAGCAGGGCCTACCGAAACTGCTTCACAATCACTCACCATTCATTCCAAGCACGTTCTTCTGACTCTCACATATATCCTATCACCTAGAGCTTTCTCCACTCCATCCATCCACCCAAACCTTGGCCTGCCTCTTGTACTTCTCCCATCAGCTCTTGCATTCATCATCATCTTAAGCAGATATCCATTTTCCATTCTCTTTACATGGCCAAACCCCCTTAATACATTCATATCCACTCTACTACTAAATCCTTTCTTACACCCATTCTCACCCTCACTACGTTCCTAATCCTATCCAATAGAGATACACCAGCCATATTCCTCAGACACTTCATCTTGAACACATTCAATTTCTGTCTCTCCGTCACTTTCATTCTCCACAACTCCGATCCATACACCATAGTTGGTACAATGACTTTCTCTTACAGAGGTCTCTTTACATTCATTCCTAACCCTCTATTCTTTACCACTCCCTTCACTTCCCCCACCACTTTACAGCCTTTATTCACTCTCTAATGTACATCTGCTTCCACTCCACCATATGCAGTAACAACACACCACAATTTCTTAAAGTGATCTACTCCCTCAAGTAACTCTCCATTCAACCTAGCACCACTCTCCTTTCTTGGGCATCTCAT
The DNA here is from genome assembly GCF_036898095.1 of Palaemon carinicauda. NCBI lineage: Eukaryota > Metazoa > Arthropoda > Malacostraca > Decapoda > Palaemonidae > Palaemon > Palaemon carinicauda. Next base: position 18,025,876 of record NC_090745.1, read on the forward strand.
AACCTTACTCTTACCCACATTAACTCTCGACTTCCTTCTCTCGCACACCGTTCTAAACTGTCACCAATTGACCTGGCTTCCCCTACGAGTACGCAACCAGTACAGTATTATCTGCAAACAACAACTGATTTACCTCCTACTCATGATCACTCTCGTCTATCAGTTTCAATCCTCGACCAAGCACTCAAGCATTCACCTCTCTCACCACTCCATCAACAAACAAATTGAACAGCTATGGCAACATCACACATCCATGTCTGTCTCACTCTCACTGGAAACCACTCGCTCACGTAATTTCCTATCCTAACACACGGTTTGCTGCCTATATAGAAACTTTTCACTGCTTGCAACAACCTTCCACCAATTCCATATAACCTCATCACTTTCCACATTGCCTCCCTATCAACTCTTATCATAAGCTTTCTCCAGGTCCATAAACACAACATACATCACCTTTCCTTTTGCTGAATATTTCTCTCCTTTTGCTGAATATTTCTAGCATATTTGCCTAACTGTAAAAATCATAAGTTGTTCCTAATGGCCAAGTAATCTGGGGGTTAAAGGCCAGTTCTGTATTAATTCTAAAAAGGCTTACAGTTCTCACAAGGTTTTAGATGGAGACTCCTTCTACAGCCCTGGGGGATTGGATGTTTTGTTAGATTTGACTGATGCCTTATTTTCACATCCTATTTATCTGTAATCAAGGAAGTTCCTCTAGTTTATGGATCTTTCAAAAACATATGATAAGTCCCTGTGGTATCTTTGCACTAACTGGTGATATCAAGAGGCTGTTGACATCCCTTTAATGACACATACCAAAGCATTCCCATTGCCATTCACCACTATATAGGTGCAATGCAAGACTAGAGGAGCATGGCTTTTAAAGTTAAAGTAAAAATAGGAGTTTTAAGTTTAAGAATGGATGTCAACATTTAGCTAGTTTTGAGAAGGAAGTTAGATGAACCTCAGGTGAGTATAGAAATAATTAATTTTATTACCAAAATTTTGTTTATTGAAGGAGTGTGTTCCTGTATTTTTTACTAATAAACTGACTGACTCCTTTTAATGATTCTCAATATCTATACAAGACCTATACTGTACTGTATATTAATTTTTTCTTTTGGCAATTACTGTATTATTATTATTATTATTATTATTATTATTATTATTATTATTATTATTATTACTACTACTACTACTACTTGCTAAGCTACAACCCTAGTTGGAAAAGCTGGATGCTATAAGCCCAAGGACCCCAACAAGGAAAATAAAATACTGTAGTATGTAATGTACATCATATGTTATTTCCTGGAATCTTCAATAATTTACCTCTCTATTTTTCAGGCAATGTCAGACTGGTGCATGAATCCTAACCCATTTTTGGAGAATCAGTTGAGTGGCCTAGTGTCTAGAGATGTAGCATCTTACTACCTGCGTTGTGATCCTAACAGACCATCTCCATTTACACGATACTTAACACATGCTCGTCAAGCAGCCGAGTATATTCTCACCTCCCTGAATAAAGTTACTAGTGTTGCAGATATTTACTATGAACGCAGCGAGGTAGGTATTTTAATTATTAATCTTTTTTTTAAATGAATAAATTACAGTACTGTATACATTATAAACCTATATGGGAATTGAGTTAAAACTTTTAACTTGCCTTACAGATTCACCCAAGGCTGGATCACTTGGGTGCCTACGTTAACAAATCTCAGCGGTACTTAGGTGTAGTTGCAGCTCATCTTGAGTGCAAGGCACTCAATGATCAGTATCGCACAGCCCTGAATGGCTCCTGCAATCAAGCAATGTGAGAATTTTAAGAGATTTTCCAACAGCAATTGACACTACATGTAGTAGAGAATCAAATTATTTCCTAAAATTTCATTTATTATTATGTAATCCACCCATTAGTCATAGAAAACAAATACACATAATTCATAAGAATACACAAAAGGATTTAGTGGCTAGTTTTGCTTATAATTTTGTTGCCTTTAGACCCCTTTCATACTTTCTCTTTATATAACCTAAGTCGCAAATTCTTCTGGTTTGGTCAATTTGGTAATCTTCCATTTTGATCAATAGCTAGTGCTGCTTTAATGTACAATTCATTTAGGGTTTTTAAAAGATAATCTTAAGTTATGTATGTGAATGTGAACTCTCAATTCTCTCATTTGATTACTTAAAACAATAAGCTCCCTAACTTGCAAATACTGTACTCAGAGATACAAATACAAAGTCAACTGAAAATACCAAAGATAAGATAAAGAAATACTGTAATCAGATATTATATAATTTAATACTGTAAGCAAAACAATATTTGTAATAACCTGATATCCATTTCATTAGAAACCCGACTAATTGTTGACTTTTGTATTTAGAACTCATAGACATGGGATTCAGATTAGGTCTACCCTAGACCCCCCTCCCCCCATAAAAAAAGGACTTACAAACAATTTGACTTGCAAACAGCTTCTTAGAACCGATTAAGTTTGAAAATTGAGGACCTTCTATATTCCATGTGAATTTTGTGTATAGGTCATATAATCACATGCAGTATTTATTTTTTAATATTTCCTATAAACATTACTAATTCAGGAATTTTTCATATCAATATTGCTCCTAAGAACATATAGTAGCCTGAGGCATTTAACATATTTGTTATGTAATCACTGTAAACACAGAATAAGGTATACATATAGTAAAGAGAAAAATTATACAATACATACCTGTTAATATTCAAGATTTCCTTTACTTTCAGGTCTGGCATTGTTTATCTTCTCCTTTCTGCTGCAGGAAGTAGTTTACTCTTCACAATTTTGGTTTGGTTTACTTCTCACACCTGGATCTACCTCAACCACAAGTAAGTCATTCCTACAGTTTCTTGAAAGATGAACTATATACTATATATACAGCGATGCAAACTGAAAATGGTAAGTACCAAATGTAATGTAACAGATTTTTGGGCATTCTAATTTGTTACCATGTGATATATACATCAATTATACAGTATTCTTTTCTATATTGAAGAGAATAGATGATAGGACAGATTGTGCACAAGGAATTCACAATTTTATTATACTTACAGTACTTTGTTTCTTTCTTGATACTGGACACACACATGTATGTGTATAGGCTACATACATATGTATGTGTATACTGTAGGTGTGTTTGTGTATTGGTATCCAGCAAATATGAATAAATAAATAAAAAATTGAGTCAGGAAAGTAATTTCAGTGCTGTACTGTACCAAATGTAAAATGTTGTTGAAAAGGTGTTTGGAAATATGTGAAGCAAGAGATTTTCAATACCTGAAATGTAAGAGAAATGAAAAGAATGGGAAGAGCAAGTCCTAGAATGGTTAGATTTCTGTTATCTTGAGGATACTAGACTATAGAGCAGGGATTGAAAAGACATTAAGGAAGATCAGCTTCAACTGGGTGAAATTGAAGAAGATAAGTACTGCTCTGGTGTATAAGAATATCCTATTAGTAGAGACAGCGAAGACCTAATGAAGGGCATATTACAATGCCAGTGAGTTAGGACGATCATACTGTATTACGGTAGGGAAGATGTAATATCAGACAACTGAAAAATAGAGAAATATTGAGATGGTTTGAGCAAGTGATAGAAGAGATTCAAAATAGTCAGAAAAACATAGGCATGGAAAAAAATGGAAAAAGGAGATTTATAAAGATCAAGACATAGTGAGAGTGCAGGCAAGAAGTGCACAAAACTGAAGTCAGTAGTAATGAGAACTCATTTAAAATCTAATTCCATAAATGGAAAATCTAATGTAAAAACATGTAAGACGATGCTTTGTCTCTTTCAGAGAAATTTTTTTTCAAATTAGTGAAAACTCATAACTGAATTGATACTAATCCTTGGAGGATCTGATGACATATTCTGAAGTGATGAAATTCTGATAATGTCATCTGGAAGAGGACACTGGTTAACTTTTTATTGTGAAATTTATTTTTTTATTAAACTCGCCTGAGGTTCATATGGCTTTAGCGTCGAAAGCTTTACTTGCTTGGAAAAAGCCATGTGAACCTCAGGCAAGTTTTATAGAAATAATTTTATTATTAAAATTCAATTTTTTGTTATTTTCCTAAATGTTGAAAAAAAACTAGTCATATCTCATGTGGTGTTAATTAGCTACAAAACTTCACATGAAAATTATATTCTGACAAAAATTAACCATTCAAATACCCTATAAACCCCTTTCAGTACAGTAACTCCTTATGATCACCAATGCAGTAACTCATTTGATATTTCAACTTTATTTTACTGTCTTTTTAATAAATTTATAAATTTAAAAAAAAAAATATTTAAAAATCTAAAAAATAAAACATTTATTTTACTTCTCATTTCTTAACTAAAAGTGATGTACTGTAGCTTTACAGTACATCATAAAAAAAAAAATGCTGTCCATGAGAATTTGTTATGTCATTTGCCCCAGATAAATTTTGAGATCCCCTGAATCTTAAATGTATAAGTAATTGCAGTAACATAAAACTTACAAAATTAGGGAGGAATTTCTATGATGTTAAGAGTTTATGAAGCTGCTCACTATCAAAATATGGCGGATTATGTGAATTGTCTGATAGTGAAGGTGTGTCATTACAGTATCAGCGATATGCTCGCTATAATCAGCTAGCCTAATCTTCCCTGGCTTTTCCCCTGAACTAGCAACAAGTTCCATTTTGTGCTTAGCTTGATCAGCAACCATTGAAACATCCTTTTCCATGAATACTACCATGAGTGAAACCCAGTCTTCACGACAATTATTTAAATCACAAGTATTGTCCATGAGATGATACAGAAAGGGAATCTGGATCATGATCATCCCCTAAGCAATTCCCTTGTACGCTGCAAGCAGTAATTGCTTAAAAACCAGAGGAGGCCATCTTAATGTGCAGTATGCATGCAATATGAAGAACATGTAATTGCAGCTGATACATTAGAGAAATTGAAAAGACAAAAGTGTATCTGGCGCTGCAGTTCTGGGCTTCTTCTCACATACCGCTAGAATGTTCCACATCCAATAGGTGAGCGAGCTAGTTCAACCTAGCATTCCTATGCCTTTTTTCTCTGGTAATATTATAGCAGTTATTTTCCTTAGAAATGGTGCTTTAGGAGCATTTCACTGGCCGGCACAGGTTGAGCCCAGATTTTTTTTTTTTTTACTTTTTGGGCAAGTGCTGATTAAACCGAGGTTCTGGAGAAGAAGCAATACAAACGTCAGGGGGAGTTCATAGAAATATTTGCTATGCAATATATTCTGGTGAGCTATTTATGAATGTGAAAGGAACCGAATACATGCATAATCTATTAAAGTTTACTCCATGTAGGGGGTTAGATTTTAACACCAATCTTTGATGCATCATTGCACTTATACATACCAATGCATGCTAAAAGCCATAAGTTCAAGCCTGATAAAAATCTGCATTTCATAATTCAGTCACATTGCTTCTGCTACACCTGATGCACCAACACAATTTTGATATGATCTACACAGGATTAGGAATAAGAATGCTGTGAAGAGATTTCCATGTATGGATATTTTAAGCAAAACTTTGTGCGTGCCTAATTCAAATGTACCCAGCAAGAGAGTAGTTTCTACTATTTTACCCAATATGTCATAATTTTTAGGATATTCTCAACCAGAAAGTGAAAGCCAGATAACCATACATGATGCCATACCTTTTTAATTTAGGATCATGAATATTACAGTAATCTTAGAGACTACTTGGAACCAATTTTTTTTCTCTCTCTCTCTCTCTCTCTCTCTCTCTCTCTCTCTCTCTCTCTCTCTCTCTCTCTCTCTCTCTCTCTCAAAATAACGCTATTATCAATAATTATTGCAACATCCAAGAACCCTCTTCTTAGAACGGTTAACTCAAAGCTTAGGCACAACCTTACTTCTTCCTGGATACTGAAACTGACAAAAATTATTCATAAATCTTTGCTAAAACTTGCAATGACATCTCCCTGTAACACCTGTAAGAGTTCTCCTTAAACCCTTTACCTAAATAGGTAGTAATAACCTTTCATGTGAGCTCCTGGGTCATAGGAATTAATGAACTTTGAAGATGCTAATAGAATTGAATTATATATAACAATCCTTTAAGCTTTAGTTACCACATAAGATATTTTTAGATGAAAAGAAAAAATTCTGCACCTGAATCCCCTGTTAATGATTTTATATTACCATCAATTTTATTTTATTTCTTTGGGTATAAAATCATAGCTTTTAGTCATGTGACTGCGACTTCATAAAAGATGAATGGTTTCATTTGCCTAATACTATGATTTTTTTTTATGATGTACTTCAACTTTGGTAAACATTCTTTCAAGATTCTTTTAAAAAATTAATCAAATATTTCTAAACTAATTTTCAGAACAATAAGTCCATTATATATTTGTGTAATATCATCTAATATACTTAATTTGTCTCAGAACCTCTTACAATTTCTTTTATTACTTTAGATTCATTCACAATATTATTTTGTCTTTGAATGCTGTAGTTTGCTTTGAAGTCTCGAATTTTCTTTTTCAAAATATAACTGGTATCAGTACTAATTGATGCCTAACTTTGATGAAACCGGATTAGTGGGCTGCTTTTACTATAAGTTCTTGAGGTTTGATATTATGGTTATCAAAAAGATAACTAATACTCTTGAAATATACATCACATTACTGCAGTCATGTATGATATTAAAAAAATTGCTCTTCAGTTAGGCCCATTCCTCGTAATGTTAATGCTGAAATAGCTATTTTGTGTGTTGACAGTTTCTGTCTTCTCTTGAAGTGTGTACAATGTAGTACAGTATGTGTAGAAAAGAATACATAGTTTCATTATGACTATATTTTTGGCCATCTTAATCTCTTCTGATGAGTACTAAAATAGATCTGTATTGTTTAGGGATAAACAGAGCATATATTGTTTTGTATATCAGTATTGAACATACACTGAACTTAATTTACTATTGATACAGCTAAGCAGATACTGATGTGATTACTTATAAATTTGTATAAAACTGGAAATGCCAGGATAGGAACCACTGAAATGTCCGAGCTATTTACTGAGAAGAAAAATATTTCTTTCAAAACTACTATCTATTCCTCATAATTACTAACTAGAAAGAAGGTTGAGATTATATTTTAATTTTTGTCTTTCAATATTCTCTGAGAGTATGATTTATTTACATTAAATACAGTAGATGTATATTTTGAGGCAATATGATTCATGTCTGCAATGTTATAAACGTGACTTTGACTAATTTGACCTTAGCATCATGACCTGTTTTGACACAAAGACTATTTTGACAAAGTAAACTTCTAAAATATTAATGTAATGAAAAATAACTTGTAGAATATAAACTAATGTTTTCAGATTTTGAAAATATATTTTTTGACTTTTAGTAATTTAATATAATTTCTTTTTAAAGATGATTTGAGAAACTGTTCTTCGTTCCCTTCATTTTTATGATTTGGGACATTCTTAGAGGGGAAGAAATTTGACGCTTGTAGTGCACTCTACTCTACTAAGCACTTTTACACCATAGCATACATTCACTTCTCACCTTGTATAATAAGGCAAGGCATATTTATTTCATATATCTATTGTTAGATTTTAGTGAAAGATGATTTATTTGAATAATAAACTTAGTAATTTAAATATAATTGTATAGTGAAATAAGAAAATAGTTTATTATTCCAAATATCTTAATTGAGTATTGATTAATAATAGTCTTGATTTTTATGGTCTTTTATGGTTCCTCTATTTCGTTACAAATCCTTGGCCATTAGCGTAACAGAACACTTAACGTGAGTAACCATTAAATTGGGTTTTCATTCTTCACATACAATTATATTTTTCTGGATGAGACAACAAATTATGAAAAGCACCAACAAAACCAATGATTATCTTACAAGACAGATAAGGACCAGAATAAAACTACACAAATTAATAATAAATTTATTTCATGGTCCCCAAACACCAACCTATGACAGTTTAAGATAATGGAAAAGCAAATAAAATACTGTAGGCCAAGAAAAAAACCTCAGTTATCTTTAAAATCCTCACAGATAACCTTTTAAATATCCAAACTTTGTCCAAGATGACTTGGAAGTTTAGAGTTGTTTAAGACACAACTTTAAAATTAGATTGATGTTTACTGGTGGATGTTAATGTCTTAGTAGTCAGAATTGTAATTATGAGCATTTCATATTTTGATGTAATTATTCTGTATCTTGCAGAATTCATAATATACTACAATACTCGATAATTGTAACTGCAGGATCAATGTGTACAATTTTTAAACATTTAACTTAGCCGGTGGATATATATATAGCTAAAGTCTCTGACGTCCGGCAGAAATTCAAAACTCGCGGGCGATCGTAGGTTGGGTTGCTAGGTGTACACTAGTGCCACCACTCGCCAGGATACTGTAACCATTCCTCAAGTCTCCAGTTCTTCTCTGCCACTGTGGCGTAAACATTGAATTTTCTTGCTCGCGCTGACCAAGTTTTCTACAGCTTTGGTGAAGTACTTTTTTTTGGTTTATGGCTTTCGCTTGGTTGGTTTTTCTGTCACCTGTTCTTGAATTCTTTTTTTTTTCCTTTATTTGACTGTTTTTGACCCTTGCTTTGTTTTTTTATCTCTCTCTGGATATTCCAAAATGGCTGACCCTTCCCCTGTGTATAGGAAATGTGATAAAGGCTGTAACAGGCGCCTTCCAAAGGCTTCCATCGACCCCCACTCTATTTGTAACCAATGTAGAGGTAGGATATATCAGTTGGGGGATCGATGTGATGAATGTGTAATTTTATCAGATACCGAGTGGCTTGAGTATGAAAAGTACACTCATAAGTTAGAGAGAGATAGGGTCAGAAGAAGCTCTTCTCATTCTCGAGAATTTTCCTCTCCCCATGTCCCTGAACCTTTTCCTCCCCCTGTAGTGGTAGTTTCTGAACCCCCTTCTAGCACTAACGAACCTTCACTGATGGACATGATGAAGGCGATTCATGCTCTTGGTGCCAATTTCGAATCGCTGGCTACGGATAGGAATCAACTCATGTCCGATGTAAAATTGTTAAAAAGTGCAAGTGTTAGTGAAAAAAGTGCAAAAAATGTGTTCAGTGTTGCGGAGGGTTCGTCTGTTCGTACTTGTCGTTCACCCAGTCCGAGACCTCTTTCAAGCTCCCCAACCCCTGGGAGAAGGAATGTCAAACAACTAAAGGTAACGATAGGTGTTAAACCACGAACAGACGTTCCCTCACGAGTTGCAGACGTTGCTCCTCACGATCGCCCTTATCATGGGAGATGTGAGACTAAGTTCTCTTCATCCTCCGAAGACGTTAACGTCAGTAGGAAATCCTGGCGTCAGGTTTCCCGACCTCTTAAGAGGAAATTGGTTCCTTCAGAACAAAGTCAACGTCCTGGCTGCAGTCATTGGAGCAGTCCAGAACGTATATCTTCATCGGAGGAAGGCTCGCCTGCCAAACGTTCCTTTATAGCGTCTGGTATTGTTGCTCCGGAGGCTCCTACGCATGGTCACGGTTCTGTTGTTTTGTCTGGACGTTCCAGACGTGACGTGAGTGCTGCGACTCCCGTTATCATCACTGACGTTGCCGAAGTCACGTTCTGATCCTCGTGTTCGGGATCCTAATTTTAGCGTGCTGCAGGACATGCAGTCGAAGCTGTCTACTTTAATGCAGTCCTACTGTCCAGCCCCTGATCGACACGAACCCTCGCTTCCAGAGCGTCTCGGTTCTGATAAGCGTAACTCTTCTCATCAGACTTCTAAGTGTGAAGTTTCACGTCACGCTGACGTGACCCCTAGCGTTAGGCATGCTGTCAAACATGACGCCGATCGCCAGCTTCGACGTGACATTGAGCGTCAGTCAATGCAGTCCCGACGTGACGTCGACCCTCATGCTCTGCCTGTTACTCATCGGCAGGTTGATGTAGGCTGTCAAGCTTTGCCTTCTCGACTTCTTGTGGATTCGCCATCTCGTAAGAATATTGTTCTTTCGGATGAAGTTTACTCTGAGGAGGAAGTAGATGACCCCCTTTCCACTAATGTACCGTTGGGTATCTTGTCTGAAGAAGAGGAACCTAGAGCTGCCCAACAATCTCTGGATTTTAAGAAGATAATGACTCTTTTTAAATTAGTTTTTCCGTCGCATTTTGTTCCTGCTGCCCCACGCTCGCCTCCTTCAGAATTCACTTTAGGGTTGGCTGCTACAGCCCCCTCTTTTACTAATTTGGTGCTCTCTCGGTCGTCTAAGAGGGCTTTGCGTCTGCTGGGAGATTGGTTGCAGACCAAAAGAAGTCTTGGAAAGTCTTCCTTTGCCTTCCCTCCTAATAAACTTGCTTCTCGTTTGAGCGTCTGGTATGACACAGGAGAAGTTCTCGGCTTGGGAGTACCTGCCTCTGCCCAGGGGGACTTCTCAAGCCTGGTAGACTCTCTTCGCCATCTAGCCATGAGACGCTCAAAGATGTTGTGGACTACTTCGGAACTTGACCATCTACTCAAGGGAGTCTTCCGTGCATTTGAAGTCTTCAATTTTCTGGACTGGTCGTTGGGAGCCTTGAGCAAGGAGGTGTCACCTTTTAATAATGATTCTGTTGTTCAGATTATGTCCTGTATGGACAAAGCAGTAAGGGATGGATCCAACGAGCTTGCTGCCATTTTTACTGCAGGTGTGCTTAAGAAGAGAGTGTCATTGTGCTCTTTCTTAGCCACGGGAGTTACTCCTTGTCAGAAGTCAGAATTTCTTTTTGCTCCTTTCTCTCGTTCATTTTTTCCCCTAGATCTTGTGAAGGATATAGCGTCATCTCTTGCCTTAAAGGATACCCATGATCTAGTTGCTAAAACGGCTCGCAAGGTTTTACCCTCGTCGTTTTCTAGCAACAAACCGAAGTTGGATTCCCCTGCTTCTAGGTTTATTCCTCCCTTTCGTGGCAGAGCCTCCAACAGAGGCAACTTTCGTTCTGATGGAAGACGAGGTAAGAGGAGGGGAGCCAGATCTAGTTGTGGCAGAGTCTGACTGCCCACAACTTCAGACAGCAGTAGGGGCCAGATTGAAGAACTTCTGGCAGGCGTGGGAGAGAAGAGGAGTGGACTAATGGTCTGTCCTCTTGTTGAAGGAGGGGTACAAAATCCCTTTGTAAAGAAACCACCTCTTGTTCAAAATCCGATAGATCTCTCTCCCAGATACCAAGAGGAAGCAAGAAGACAAGCCTTACACCTTCAGGTGTCTCTTTTGTTAGAGAAGGGAGCTGTGGTGAAGGTTTTGAACCATCAATCTCCAGGCTTTTACAACTGCCTCTTCCTGGTTCCAAAGAACACAGGAGGTTGGAGACCAGTGCTGGACGTGAGCGTGCTCAATGTATTCATCCTGAAAAAAAAGTTCACTATGGAAACTTCCAAGTCTGTTCTGGCAGCAGTAAGGGAAGGCGACAGGATGGTCTCTCTCGATCTCCAGGACGCATACTTCCATATCCCGATCCATCCGACCTTCCAACGTTATCTAAGGTTCATGTATGGGAAGGAAGTGTACCAGTTTTGAGCTCTGTGCTTCGGCCTCAGCACTGCTACTCTTATATTTACAATGCTCATGCGGAATGTAGCGAGCTTCCTGCATTCGACAGGTGTCAGAGCCTCCTTATACCTAGACGATTGGTTACTCAGGGCGTCATCCTTCAATCGCTGTCTGAAGGATCTCAGATGGACTTTGGACCTAGCCAAGGAGTTGGGTCTCCTAGTAAACAAGAAGTCGCAACTGACCCCATCTCAAACTATTCTCTATTTGGGGATGGAGATACGGAGTCTAGTTTTTCGGGCTTTTCCATCGCCCACAAGACTAGAGCAAGCTCTCTTAAAGATTCGTCTTTATCAGAAAAAGAGCAGTTGTTCTGTAAGATTGTGGATGAGTCTGTTGGGAACTCTCTCGTCGCTGGAGCAGTTTGTCTCCCTGGGAAGACTCAATCTACGCCCTCTCCAGTTTCACCTCAACCAGCATTGGGACAAGGAGAAGGGTTTGGAAGCAGTGTCCATTCCACTCCCAGAAACGGTCAAGACTTTCCTGAAATGGTGGGACGTCAATCTCAGACTTCAGGAAGGCCTATCTCTCGCACACAAGAGCCCAGACCATGTGTTGTTCTCAGACGCTTCGGACTTGGGGTGGGGAGCAACACTAGGCAAACTAGAGTGCTCGGGCCTTTGGTCCAAAGACCAGGTAAAGCCTCACATCAACCAAAAGGAGCTTCTTGCAGTTCTTTTGGCCCTGCAGAGTTTCGAAGGACTGATTTGGAACAAGGTGGTGCAAGTAAACGTGGACAACACCACAGCATTAGCCTACATCTCCAAGCAAGGCGGGACCCACTCGCAGTCTCTTTACTTAACCGCAAGGGATCTCCTAGTTTGGTCAAAGGAAAGAAACATCACCCTTCTTACAAGATTCATTCAGGGAGAAAGAAACGTGATGGCAGACTGCCTCAGCAGAAGAGGACAAGTCATTTCCACAGAATGGACTCTTCATCAGGAGGTGTGTGAGAAACTATGGAGGATATGGGGTTGTCCGTCCATAGACCTTTTCGCAACCTCGATAACGAAGAGACTTCCAACTTACTGCTCTCCAGTTCCAGATTCAGAGGCAGTCCACATCGATGCGTTTTTACTGGACTGGTCTCGCCTGGAAATTTATGCGTTTCCTCCCTTCAAAATCCTTCACAAAGTTCTGCAGAAGTTCGCCTCTCATGAAGGGACCAGGTTGACGTTGGTTGCTCCCCTCTGGCCCTCAAGGGAATAGTTCACCGAGGTACATAAATGGCTGGTGGACATTCCAAGGAGTCTGCCAATGCGGTTGGACCTTCTCCAGCAACCTCACATGAAAAGATTCCATGAAAGCCTCCACGCGCTTCGTCTAACTGCCTTCAGACTATCGAGAGACTCTCTAGAGCTCGAGGGTTTTTGAAAGAGGTAGCTTGGGCTATTGCCAGAGCAAGGAGATCCTCTACCATCAGGATCTACCAGTCCAAATAGGAGGTATTTCGAGATTGGTGCAAGGTCACCTTTGTTTCCTCGTCCTATACCTCTATAGCGCAAATCGCTGACTTCCTGCTAAACCGTAGGAATGAACGTAACTTTTCTGCCTCTACTATTAAAGGTTACAGGAGCACGTTAGCTGCAGTGTTCAGACACAGGAACATGGACCTCTCGAACAATAAAGACCTTCAAGATCTTCTCAAGTCTTTCGAGACTTCCAAGAAGCATCGGGTAGTGACGCCAGCTTGGAACTTGGATGTTGTCCTTAAATTTCTTATGTCTGAGAAATTTGAACCTTTGCACTTAGCCTCTTTTAAAGACCTTACTCTGAAGACACTTTTTCTAGTGAGTCTTGCTACTGCAAAGAGAGTTAGTGAGGTTCATGCCTTCAGCAAGAACGTCGGCTTCTGCTCTAATAAGGCAGTATGCTCCTTGCAGCTTGGTTTCCTGGCCAAGAATGAGCGACCTTCTCATCCATGGCCAAAATCTTTTGAGATTCCCAACCTGTCGTCGGATGTGGTTGGTAACGAGATAGAAAGTCCTGTGCCCTGTAAGAGCACTTAAATTTTATCCTGACAGAACCAAAAATTTACGAGGCGAATCAGAGGCTTTATGGTGTTTGGTCAAGAAGCCCTCCTTACCGATGTTAAAGAACGCCTTATCTTATTTTGTCAGATTTTTAATTAGAGAGGCTCACGCTCACTGCGGTGAGACTGACCTTCGGTTATTGAAAGTAAAGACTCATGAAGTCAGAGCAGTGGCAACGTCAGTGGCTTTCAAGCAAAATCGATCCCTACGAAGCATTATGGACGCAACCTACTGGAGGAGTACATCTGTGTTCGCTTCACATTATTTAAAGAATGTCCAGACTCTTTACGAGGACAGCTACACTTTGGGACCATTCGTAGCAGCGAGTGCAGTAGTGGGTGAAGGTTCTACCACTACATTCCCCTAATCCTAATACCTTTTTTCTTCTCTTGAAACTATTGTCTTTTTGGTTGTATGTGGAGACTGGGACAGTCTTCCGCAATCTTTTGATTTTAGCGGGTGGTCAAACTTGTTTCTTGAGAGCGCCCAGATCAAGGGTATTGGTTGAGGTCCTGTCATAGGGGTGGTCACCCCAGATATGACAGCTCCTAGGAGGTCTTTCAGCCCCCTGAGTGGATCGCTGGGCTTCATAAGGATAGTGGACTAATGAGGCAGAGAATCATCAAAGTCAGCTTCCTTATCAGGTACAAACCCTTAAGTTTGTTTTTTATCAAAACTCTTGAGTTATATTCCTATGATGTTTACTGCTAGTCTCTTACCCTCCACCAAGGGTGTCAATCAGCTATATATATATATATCCACCGGCTAAGGTAAATGTTTAAAAATTATATTTTCATATTAAAATAAATTTTTGAACATACTTACCCGGTGGATATATATAATTTAACTCCCTCCCTTCCGCCCCTCTAGAGACCCTATGGGCAGAGAAGACCTGAGGACTTGAGGAATGGTTACAGTATCCTGGCGAGTGGTGGAGCTTGTGTACACCTAGCAACCCAACCTACGATTGCCCGCGAGTTTTGAGTTTCTGCCGGACGTCAGAGACATTAGCTATATATATATACCCACCGGGTAAGTATGTTCAAAAATTTATTTTAATTTGAAAATATCATTTTTACCTCATGTTTAGCTCTCTACATTATTTGTCCTATTGCTTTTGCTTATGAATTATATACACTGCCTGGTGTTCCATTTTATTTTTATCAACATAAGCTCCTTATTTATTTAATTTCATCTTTAGCTAAGTTCTAATTACTTGGCCAAGAAATAGCATAACGTCAGTTATTCAGTACATCACATGCCAAGAAGTTGCATATACTGTACAGTAAAATATTTAGTCATTCAATATCAAGATGATGATTACAAAATGGACAGTTGAACAGTATAGTCAGGAATTGGGAAAGAGGTTGATTATGTTGTATGATTCACTCACCTACAATTTAAGTAATGGCAAGGGGTAAGGTTTATGTTAGAACCAAACTACTGATCATGTAATATTGTATACATAATTTGGGGGAATTTGGCTAAAATTATGCATCCTCGCTCATTTTTTTTTCCAAATGCCAAACTAATCTGGCACTGGCAATCTTCTTTAGTATCTTAAAGTTAAACAGACTATTTTAATATAAATGGGTGGTAAATTGCTTCTAACAGTTTTGTCAAGTACAGTACAGTACATGGTTTTCAAAATAGTAAAACAATATCCAGTTCTAGCATTATTGGGTAACTTTTTTCTGCTTTACGGTATTTTGTTCATAACACTTCAGATTAATGATCTTTAAATTATGTTTTTCAGTATGCATCCGATCATTATAAATTGAATAATTTCAAAACCTAGGGCAGCTTCATTTTTAGTAAATGCTGATTATAAAGATTCTTCTTTTTTTGTATGATCAAGTAATATTTATTTTTCCCTTTGCATTCTACAGTGCTGTGGTGTCCTGGGGTGCCTTTGGACTTATCTGATACACTAAGTGTTCAGCCTGAGCATTATTCACTCCTAGGACATTACACATACATAAAAAAAAAAAATTAGAATTTCAGGAGGAGTATATTTCACAAACAGTTTTCAGATATCACATATCATTTCTTCTCTTGTATCTTACCACATGGAAGAAAAATCAAGTTGCCTTCAAACTGTTTTGGAAATACACTTTCTTAAATTTGTGTTTGATATTTAGCTTCTACGTCAGAACATACTTGACAGGGTACAGTTAATTTACTTTAAATATGGGAAGTAGATTAAGCATAAATTTTCCATTTATTTTGCTCTTTACTAAACAGCATAATTAGACTATGATTTTATATACAGTACAGTATACAGTAATCATATTTTAGTTTTGGAGATCTGCAACTGCCAAGAAAATTGGCCACTTTCAAAATTTGGGAATAGAATTTATACCTGTGTTATAATAGGATCCATTCAGTACTGTAGGTCAAAAGCATTATTCACTATCTGGAACTTACCCTCACCTTAAATATCATGGCTGGAGTGCAGGAGACGAGAGTTGGAAGAGGAGCAGGAGAGGGTTACTGCTTAGAGGGAGAATCTCCTTCCATGATACCTTCTGGTAAAATATTGGGAGATCTCTCTCTCTCTTGAATGGCATTCATTGTCCCTAAGTGAATCACTTAGTATAAGTTTTTTTTTTCTTTTTAATGCTACTACTTTCAACCCTATTACATGGACCTTATCTAGAGATGACTATTTTTTTATTTTCTTTAAAATGGAATGAAAATGGGACATTGCATTGTTCATAAAGATTTGTTGCTTACTGCTGCCCAAGTCTTATCTTGGTGATGTTTCTAAAAGTTTTGCTGGGTTATCCACATTTTTAACATTTCCCTTATTTCATTCGAAGCGAGATGTTTGTCACTCAGTCCCTTCTCCTCATATGATATCTCCTCCACTATACCTCTTATTGCTGCTCCTTAAGCAACTTCAACAGATCTTTGGTCATTAGCTGCTTGTCATGTTTCTCAAATAGACCGCTGATATCCTTGTTCACCTCCATTGTCTTGCCCAAGGACAATTTCATCATTAATTGCTTCCTGCAAGGGCTTGAATTCCTCAAAATCACGTTCTGCAATGCATTTAGGGCACAGTTTCTTCCATGCACAATTGAGGGTTCTCTTGTTGACCCATTATCAGGCTTTGTCAATCATTTTGAGGCAGTTGTCAATGTGGAAATGTTGTTTCCAAAACTCTTGGAAGATGAGTTTGGTCTCTTCGGTGACCTTGAAACATTGCTGGAACACTGCCTTCATATAGCTTTTTAAATTTTTAGAGATCACCTGCTGATCTATGGGTCAGAGAATTGAAGCAGTGTTGGGTAGCAGGAACTTTTCTTGATAAATTTGAACTCTTCCATTAGGTCGTCTTCAGTGGACGGATGATGGGCAAGAGCATTGCCCATAAGAAATAAGGCTTTGGGTGGGTGGGTGGTTCTTGTTCAAAAGGTACTTTTTGACCTCAAGACTCTGCTGGTCAGCATTTAGACAGAAACACTGGCTGTTATCAACTAGTTTACTTACGCAAACTTCTTACTTGAAGGCACTCCTTGCAAGCAGAAAGGTAAAATGAAATATTTTGATCTAAAAAGGTACAAGATTTACTATCTAGGTGTGTTTCTGCACAACTGGTAGATGCTTGGAATATATTTTATTCAAGGAACAAAACAATTTGAAAAATCTGAATTGAAATATATTTTTTATTATTAGATGCTAGTTCCTGTTTTAAAAATGAAGTGCCATCGTTCCTAGAATAAAACAAAATATCTTTGATGTTGACATGTTTTTGGTAAGTCAGTTTTTATGCTGTCCATGGGAGGGCGTGTTTGGTGACCAAAAAATTGCTAAGACGCTGGGTAACAGTTCTTACAGGACCAAAAACCTCACTGTCCCATTCCACAAACAAAATGCGGGTACAAAACTTGTAATTTTCTTTGACCTTCACATGATATTAAGTTGATTCTCCTACACCTTGTACTTTTTAAAGTCTTGTGGATTCTCCAAGTGATATACCAGGAGAGGTTTGATTTTGCTATCCATGCAGGCATTTGCACAGAACAGCAGGGTAAGACAGTCTTCTATTTGCTTGTGACTGGAAGTAGCCTTCTCTTCTGCAGTAATGAAGGTCCTAGGCATCTTCGTCCAGAACAAACCAGTCTTGTTGCAGTTGAACACTTCATGGGGCATAAAAGACTCAGAATTTACGAACCTATTAAATTCAAATACGATTACCCCTGCTGCCTTGACAGCTTGCAGCCTCACCGTATTGCACAGCATTGTGGATGCCTGTTCTGGAAGTTTTCAAACCAGCCACTGCTCACTATCTGTTCTTTTTCATGGTCTACTGACATACCTGGCTCATTTTTCATAAGGTCAGTATACAAAAACTTTGCTTTCTCACAAATGATGTTCTTGGTTATCATATCTCCTGCTAACAGCCTCTCATTGATCCCCATGAGAAGCAAGTTTTCAATGTTATGTAGAACACATGGTCATTGTTATTTTTGTCAAAATAAGTCCCTCTTTTGCAGCATCAATTGCTTTGCTGTAATTTATTCCTTTGTCTTTTGAATCTTACAAATTGTCAACATTTGTACGACTGTACACGTGCACCTTAATCATACTTCTCAATTATCTCTTTTTTTTTTTTCACCTCTAAGGTAATCATCATCTTTCCTTCTTGATCCTGTTGGGGGCCATTGACTGTGCATTACTTTTTAATCTATAAAGCACACATGGTCACAATTTTACAAAAGAACACTGCCAATGACTCTCAACAAGATAACGTAAGGTGGTGCTGGTATGAGTACTGCAGAGAGAGTGAAAGAGGCAAGGTGTTAGCGGGGGTGGGGAAGAGGAAAGACGAAGAAAAATGGTGTAAAAATCATGTGAACACTGTGTGGGTAACATGGGGGTTTTGTGCGATTGTTTCCTGCGCTTTGCTTGCTGGTCTCTTTAGTAACTTTCACAATAAAATATGAATACAGAGGGGAAGTTTTACTTGCAGACCAATATCATGCTCATATACCAATTAGAATTCTTTTGCTTATATTCCGAGTTACTCCCAAACCGAGGTATCACTATACTAATGGACTTCAAAGTTCTTAATGACCACCTGATTCATCCGATAGGTAAGTGATGTGGTGTGGAAAGAACACCACCTGTATGTTGTCATGGAGATCCTGCACAGATTGTGGATGTCTAAGATTATTGTCAAGGACCTTGAAATCCAGCAATGGTGGAACCAATTCAGAAACCCATCTAATAGATAGGCAGCGAGTTCTTGTTGCAGTACGTATACACTAATTTTCAGTAGTTATAAATAAAGCCAAGCTGGATTAAGTTACTCATGCCATTACCTAACAGTTATCAAGACAGAGGAAAAGACATATCAGTGTGTGATTTATGCTGATATCAGAAGAAAATACAATACTTATTTATCAGTTAAGTGATGTAAATGAAATAGAAATAATGTAGAGGTTTATGTTGTATCTTTAGAAAAAAGCAATATACTGTAATCCAAGAAACATAATACTGTACAGTATGAGCCATTAGTCTACCAGCCATTGGCTGCATTAAAACAGAGTAGGGTGTCTTTCTTTGGCGATGAAAGTGCCCTATAGGATCATCTTCCAGAAAAAAAAAACATACTTAGTAATAATTACAATGGTTTTATTATTAACTGTTACATTCAGTACTGCCAAGTGTTACGGTAATTACCAATTTACCATAAATGCACGCCAATTAGGTTTACTTCACATTTTAAGTTTATTATACAAAAACAGGTATTTTCAGTACAAAATACATATAATTAGAGGTAGCCTAGATATATTGGACATATCAGTTACTGTATGTACAAAACTGTTTCATCCATATTCTGCACTTGGTCTGGTTTGTAGTTACTCTGCAATGATTTCTCAAAGCTCCCAAAAAGAAAGCTTCCACTGCCTTGTGGTGCACCAAAGATGTCTCCCTAGTTATCCTCACACTTTTTAGTAAAAACAGCTGGTTGAAATGATCAAACTATCCCTTGCCATCTTGGAGAGATCTAGCTGGTGTAACTGAGGGGGTTTCACTGGTGCTCAGGCAGGGATCCTTTACCTTACCCGTAATAAACTTGAAATATTGTAGGAGAGACTTTACCTTTTTGTAGATAAGGCATTGTCTGTCTTAATTATTGCCTTGTCCCGCACCATTACTACGTGCTTAGCACTTACACTTATAGCAGCATGAATATTGGCTCATGTGGAACATTCGGCCCACAATGGGAAAAGACTTGCCTTCCTTACTTTAATTAAGGACCTCCTATCTTTTGGTTCAAGATGATCATGTTCTGGCAGTTATGGATAGGTTTGGAGGATGATGAATCTGTCTTAGAGACCATGGCAAAAGATGAACATGTTGGGCAAAGAGATGATATAAAAGTGTGATGTTTACACACTACAGTGGTTGCAGCAAGACGGGCAGTATGAGGATAACATTCTGCGTAAGTGTGCAATGAGAAACAAGAACATAGGGCAGTGTACTGAGCACAATGGACGAAGCACAATGATTGAGGCTGTGCAGAAAAAACAAATTTTAATTAAATATCATGGACCTTCCACTAAATTATCAGATCTGCAAAATGCAAACCCCAGAATGGTAAGGACTAGTAATTATGTGAAAATTTTTTTATTCCACAATTTATTTCCATGTGCTACCCACGAGTCAGTCATGGTTTTTTTTTTTTTCTAGAGCCTCTATTTTACTTCTCATTAGCCAGTTTATTACTATTACAAATAAAACATATTTTCTAATACTCTACTGAGGTACCATGACAAACATCTGAAAGTGGTATTATAGCAACATTATTATGTAGGTTACAATTTTGCTAAATAATGAGAAAATAAAATCAACTATAGTTCACCTCATGAAGGAAAAAAACAAGGTAAAATTTGGCAGCAAGTGACCATTTCACAAATCACCTGTAACTTTAATGCTATCAGTTACAGTTATTTAACATTGACTCTAAAAAAAGAACAAAAATTATAAAATTAGATATTACATTAATTTTTTAGTTTTGATTGATGTTTAGTGGACTGCTACACATTTTAGGTGTAACATATCAACTACATTAGGGTGAATGGACTGTTCTATGCTAAGGCAATATTTGAATGGATATCTATTCTTATGTATACATTTTTATGAAGAATAGCAAAAAAAAATATGCTAGTATGTCATATTGATTGATATAATAAAACAGTTTTTTATATTTGAAAAAAGATAAATTATTCCATTTGCCATTACCATATATTTTTTTTCAGTTCAACTTTGAATACTCTAATCTATTTTATTCCATTTAGAAAAACAAGGGTTTTGTTAGCAAAAGGTTTTTTTTTTTTTTTTTTTTTTTTTTTTTTTTTTTTTTTTTTTTTTTTTTTTTTTTTTTGTTAAATCTACAAAGGTAGAAGACAAGGCACATGCCGATAGCTGCAAGCCAGCAGTTTAATTTATATTATCCATGGTAAGATTGTGGCTTTTAATAGGTTTTTAGCTGTTAGGAATTTATTTACCATTTTGCCAGAATTACCAAAAAAATGGTCACCAAAGTACAAAGTTCAGTTATAATGAGTAGTAGCGTTTTTTCACCTAAAATTGGGTAATGGCAATGTATAATGAATTCGAAATGTACTTGCCAAGAATAAACAAATTCAGTATAGATGTATAGTATATTGTTATACTACTGTATATCTCTTTTTCCAATTCAGTTTCCATTTGTATCAGGCACTCATTTATTTAGCATTTGAGAAAAGTTGACTGAGATTTCTATCTGTAGACTAATAATATGGATAGATATCATTGTAGACTGAACAAACAATGAGTCATATTTGTTCAGTTTTGACTTGCACCTAGTTGGGCAGTTCCTGGCTGCCCAGGGAATATGTACTATCATATATGGGGTCTTTATCCTTTCCTAGTTTTAATTTTACCTGCATTCAACGTCTTATGAAGTGATGGTTTTACTGAGATTTGCAATACAGTATTGCATTTCTTTTCTCAGCGAAATTCAATGAAAAGACTCTCTTCCTTTAATTAACCTCCTCTGGAGTGTATGCCGACACCACCAAACTCGTGAGCTTTAAAATATAAAAACATTCTTGCTTTTCAAGTATATTTGTCTGTTATCCTACACATCATTCCACTTATATTACATAAGATGGCTGTAATACTTTGGTTGCTGATGTACTATACAGTTTTCTTATGTACAGTACTACATTGTTTAGGTTTCTCATCTAGTGTCACTTGAGAACCTTGCTATCCTTTTCCATGTCTGGTGGCAGAGAAAGGGGCATGGTCATAGTAGTTTTAATAGTTATCATTTACACACCTCTGGTGAGAATTACTTGCTTGTGGATTGATGCACTACGCATACATGAATGTACAGAATTGCTGTGAAGGATCTTTCCTAAGAATGAGATCTAATCAACTCGTATCAAAGTCTCCTACTAGGCTCCAACCCAACAGCTACAATGTGCATCCTCCTCTAGCTCATACAGTATTATATTATCCCATCCACATGTTTTATAGCATTGTTTAGGAGTTCCTAGAAGACTCAACAGATGAATCTATCACTGTTTAAGATAAATATTGTAAGCGAAGTGCATCAAATACTCCCAGAAAGCTATTGGGAAATTTCAAATTCGTGCTAGAAATAGGAATGAATGGCGAGCGATTGTGACGCAGTTCCAGTAGGCCCTGATGCTTCCTCCGGTGCCTTAGATGACCGCGGAGGTAGCAGCAGTAGGGGAGTCAGCATTATGAAGCTTATCAAGTTTAGGCTGTCTGATCAACAAGTACATCTGTAATGTAAGTGGCTTGGTAAATCTTTAAAATAATTTCTGCAATAATTGTCCTTAATGTTGGGCTAGAGGAAAGGTCTTGTAAAACCGAACTTCTTATGAATTGAAAGTCTATCTCAAAGTTTAATTGAGAGCAACAGTTTCGAAAGTTACTTCTTTCTTACAGAAGGCAAATAAATTTATATACGTCATCAATGCTCTTGGGAGGGATTGTTTTCTGCCTCTTGGAAAAAATTTGAGGTCTAAGAGTGTAAGCTCTCAGAAAGCACTCTTCTGAGGTCAGGTCCACCATTTCTACCACCTTCCTTTGTGGAAGTATACTCGTGCATGCATACATTGAAGTTACGATGGGGGATTCACACAGCCACTGTACTGAAAAAAAGGTAGATTAATCACCTATCTTTTTGATGTATGGGTATATGGATCACCTTCTGGAAGACATGCAATGACTATGTGTTACTTGATAGTGGTTACTGTTTAAATAATAGCTGGTCAATTAGGAACAGCTCTGTTGATTCTTTTTCATTAACACTGTATATAATTGTATATATTTTGTAACATTTTCATAGACAAATATTACAAGTGGAAAAACTGGAAATTACTGGACATAAAATACACCCAATGGCGCTGAAGGGAATAGAAATCCACTATTGTAGATTACTCTTAATAACATTCAAAGGTTTAAAGCCACTGATAATGTTGAAATAAAATTGGTATATCAGAATATTTTAATGCTCAATTGCTTCTAGAATTGTTGTCTTAACTCTGTAGACATTGTAACTGGTCAAATGTAACTCATTGTTTGTTAGATCTTAGGTAATAAGTCTTGAAACAATTGGTCTGATATGGGAAATCTGAATCCTTCAGCTTTCCCCCTGAAAGCTGACCTACTTTATGTTAAACATACTTTTTCCTAAAACTCAATTTTCTTATTGTAATATGTACTGCACTATCATTGTGTAGGTATGATGTAACTTCAGGAGCAACTTCTCAATGAAGCCAGAAGTCTTCTAAAATTAAACTACCTTCCCAGCTGTATTAAAAATAAGGATTATGGTTTTGAAGTATAAAAGCTTAGTGTAAAAATTGTTGATTTCTGTTGTATGTTGTTAACTATTTTCTGACTATAAATCGACAAAAGTAAATTTTATGTATGCATTCATCAATTGTCCACTTAAGGGATGTCTGAAATAAAAGCAAGATGTCAGTAAAGAGAACTGGCAGTAAATGATATATAAAAGCCAGACTGGCCTTGGAGCTTTATTAAAGGCAGCAAGTACAGTACTACATGCATTTGGAGGGTATTTTTTTTTAGTGTAATGTGTCATCATCCATTTCCAGAGCTGAGCCAGGGACCTCAGAAGAGCGAGATCCATTCTTACCAGGCAGAGGATCAAGGGGAGGTACTCTGACATCCCTTGGAGGTCCTGGTTACACCAGACCTCGTCACTCTCACACACCACCACAAACCCCTCCATTCCCTGGCACTTTGTGAGTACTCCTTGTAGGAGGTATATGTATTTTTATGATGTTTTCTTATTTTCACTCTTCAGTTTTTCATTACATTCTCTGTACATAATTTACACATCTCTGTTAAACTGACACTTGGTGAGTAATATTCAGTTACCCTTGCCTCTAAGTTTTTATAATTTATCATTTATTTTAGAGTACAGTATTTCAGTTTTTATTTGATTATGTTTAGGGGCAATAGGTTTCTTCAGAGGAAAAATAAATCGGTATTAGTTAGGCTTCTAATTTTCTAAAAGGCCAAACTAAGTAAAATTTAGACAATATGATGAGAGGGTCTAGCTAGACTTATTTTGTTTGCGTTCACGTGTTTTGCTGAATAGGCAGTGTAATGGTCTTTTGTTTGTTAGCATCTATGTCATTGGTGTGTTCTCAGGCTCATCTTATTTTATAAAAATAAGATTTAAGCATTTGTCTTTTTGTGAGGTGTATTTCAAAGATTTTAGGCTTGCACACATATAAAGCCCCTTTAAGGATACAGTACATTATTTCTTTCAATATAAGTATATTTCTAGAACATTCAATCATACACATTTTTAATACACTCAAGGAAAAAGCTCTCATACTTTGTCATTGCAGAAAATAACAGTAGTGAAAGTAATTAGCTTAGAATAGTTTTGTAGTAGTTTTGTAATACCAGTACAGTAGATGTATTGCTTGTAATCCTGATAGAATTAGGACTAGTGTATATTAATACATAATATTTTATTTTTAGAAATATATTTTCAATGAAATATAGCTTTCATGTGCAATGTTCTCAATCAACTAATGAACAAGATATTAAACTTCTCTCCTAAAATTGGGATAGGACTCATTAGGTCTAACTTCCGAACCTAGGCCAAATGCTTTTCTAATTCATTACAGCTAGGTTATTTTATTGATGGGGAACCATTTGGACTCTGCTCACAAACAAGGTGGAAGTGAATTTTTTGGTTTTCATGGAAATTTATTTACTGTAAATCACTAAATTTTCTAATGCAATTGTTTATAAATGATAAATTACAGACTAGAATACTTAAAACACTCAATTACTCTCCAACTGGTAACTTAAAAGATTGTAAATAAAAAAAATTGACAGAAAATTACACTTGACTATTATAATGAATATCTGACATTTAATTGCCTGACATATTCATTTCAAATGACAGACAGAACTACAGACTCAACAAAAGTAAAAGCCATTTAGGACTGCACATGAGTGACTACAATGTCTTGAGGATAAGTCTCACTTGACGTGACTATTCAGTTACCTGAATGACATTTGTTTAGTACAGTAGTACTAATCATGCTTACTAGAAAAAAATACCTATCTGAAACTCTGTGGTAAGTTATATTAAAAAATGAATTGTGAAATATTATTATCCGTAATTACTGTATTAGGATGATGAAAAAGAATGAGATATTTTTTAATAAATTTTAGGAAAAATAAGCTATTGCTTTATGTGAAAGTGAAAGAAAGAAAGGAAAATATGCTGAACATGAACTATCAGAAAAATAAAGATAACTATGAAAAAAAAAGAAATTGGGGACTAATCAACTTACTATATAGTATTTTTATCTAAATTTTATCGAACCATACAATGGGGTCTTCTTGTACTTGGAAGTTCTCTCTCATTACTTAAGGTTGAAGTATTGAAGATTTGTTATAAAAAGGAATAGGCAACTAAGAAGCAAGAAGTTTTGCTTTATAAATCCTGTACTGTACAAATAAATGCTTCTGGTATTAAAATGACTTTTAGGGGTCAGCAGGACTGGGAACTAGAACTGTACTTTAATTAACTGCCAGAGTAAGTTGAAAAAAATAGGGGGAAAAAGGATGTGCAGAAAGTGTAGGATTTAACTCAGACACCAGGTTTTGGTAATGAGAAGGGATTGTACAGATTAGAAGTAGTATGTACGAAATACTCCGTGAAATCATAAGTCCAAGAGTAGTTATTTGTGGCAATATTTTTTATGGTTGCTTGAGAAGATGCTTATATATAGACATGGACATACAGTATAATAAAAAATAGAGAACTAAGATTGGAACCTATCAATAGTAGTCTTGCTATTCTGATCACCATCAGTAAATGGTAATATAATGATCGGAAGTCTTCCGCAAGATGACTGATCACATATTCAATTGTGAAAACTGACAAACCTTTAGTACTGATGGAAAAGAGTTGAAACAATTTTGGTACTCAGTGAGTCAACATCCAGGAAAAGGTATGTGATTTTAAATTCCATTTTGGAAACTAATAATCTTTCTGTATACAGTACATTAAATGAGTATCATGTGATGGGGATGATTTAACCTTGAAAAAAGACATCCCAATTATCATAGGGGCACCCTGGAATCTTCCTATTGATACTCCCTCTAAATTCACCCACTTTTTACTATGGATTTTGTAAGTATCTATACTATAACAAAAGTGTGTCTCAGATCAGTTATATCTGTTAGACTTTCAAAGCCATTCAGATTAGGTATGGTAATTGGACGGGTAGGACCAAAATTACTGCTTTTAATTTAGGATTCACCAGACTACTGAATTTAACGAAGGAAGCCTACGATGTCAAGAGCGTCTGAGGCTCGACGCTATTGAAAGATGGCTGAATATGTGAATTATTAAAAGGTGGAGGTGTGTCATTATTGTTATCCCTGCTATATAGTAAAGTAACAGACTTTCCTGGCTTTTCCCCTGAACTAACAGCAAATTCCATTTTGCTCTTTGAACTATTAACTTGATAGGCAACAATTGAAATATACTTTCCAATGGAAGGTGCCGTGAGTGAAACGCATTTTTTGTAGCAGTTATTTAAATCACAGTATTTTCCCTGACACAATATACAGAGGGTGTGCAGACCATGATTTCTCATAAACAGTCCCCGTATACACTCCCCTCAGTCATTGCTAACAAAACCCGGGGAAGACATCTTAATGCATAGTAAGCTAACAATCTGGAGTACATCTGATCACCACTGAGAGGACAAAGATTACCTGGTATTGTAGTTCTGGGCTTCTTACCACTTACTGCTCGAAGGTTCCACTCCTTTGTTAAGAGCATGTATTTATCGAAGGGAAAGAATATGGGAAAATTCTTATATTAAATTTTAAACCGAGCTCCTGGAATAGAAGCAAAATGAACATCAGGTGAACTTAGAAATAAGAAATTTTATTAAACTTCTATTTTTTTGGAATATTAGTGTCTCTCTGCAAAGATAGTCTTGTATAGATTAGAGACATGGGAATTACAATGAATGGTCCGATGACAGTGATTTGTAGCACATGTTCTTGATTTCTCCTGCTACTTGCAAATTTGTCTTTAATTTTCCCTTCATGAGTAAGGCTACTTTATAAGATGGAGGTAGTAGGTAGTGGGCTGGCCAAGGCACCAGCCACTCATTGAGGTACTATCGCTAGAGAGTTATTGGTACCTTTGACCGGCCATATAGAACTAAATTGAATCCCTCTCTTTTTTCCTTTGCCTAAGCATACACTGAATATTCATTCTTCTCTTTTCTTATACACCTGACAATAATAAGCTAACAAAACAAATTTTTTTCACTAAGGAATTAACTACTGCACTGTAACTGTCAGTGGCTACTCCACTTGGTAAGGGTAGAAGAGACTCTTTACGTATGGTAAACTTCTCTGCTCTTCTAGGAGAAGGACTCCAAAATCAAACCATTGTTCTCTAGTCTTTGGTAGCATCATAGCCTCTGTACCATGGTATTCCAGTGTCTTGGGTTAGAGTTCTCTACTTGAGAGTACACTCAGGCACAAATTTCTGTATTTCTGTATATTTCTTTTTCTCACTGGGCTATTTTCCCTGTTGAAGCCCTTGAGCGTAAAGCATCCTGCTTTTCCAACTATGTATGCATAGGTTCTCCCCTCCTTAATCATGTCCTGTAGTTTCATCTTCTCTGCTATAAAAAGCATTATCTTCCGATGCTTGCGCTCCTCTTAGCAGGTACATAATGTTTAACTGGCATCATACGACTTGAAACCAAGTCCTAGTTATAGCCAAAACTGCACAAAAACAAGACACAACACAAAGATGCAGAGCAACATTGTGTACGGATGCTTAGAAGCAAACTGGATAGTGTTGGATACTGAATGTTGCAGAGTGATCTTGTGGTCCAACAGCCAATCAGCAACTAGGATACAGATCAGTGTGCTCTGATAGGTTGTCTCTTTTACTGCCTAATAGCATGCTTTGTACAAAATCAACTGGGCAAGTTAGGCTACTAACATTTCCAAAATTTTGTTTTCCATACAGATGCATGATTCTTTCTCACCTATGGTGCACAACGCATTTTCTTCTTCCCCACAACTAAATAAACCAAATACATTACTTTCTCAGTACCAAAACTAATTTCTGTATTTTTATATATTACTGTAATATACTTTATTTATTTTTAGGCCAAAAACTTACTAATTTCAAGAAAAAAATATGAAAAAATATAAAACTTATCTGCTTGCAGAAACCCATGTTATAAAGACCACTTTTCAATATAGATTTACATACTGTATATTTATAAATCCATGATGTATTGAGGGAACAATGGAAAGAAAGGCCTTTACACTACAGAACTCAACAATAGTAATTTAAATCACAATACAGTATTGCAGTTTTAACTAGGCAGTGAAATTATGAATTCGTTAATTGTGATTTTTATGCAATTTATGCAAACACTACAGTATCCTCAAACTGAAAATATTGCTATTAATGTAATCTAAACTTTCACCAAAAAAATAGGAAATCCTGTCTATGTGGACTTGCATCATAGGCCTATGACGTAAGTCCGTATAGAAAGGGTTTGCTATTTTTTTGTAAAGGTTTAGATTCTATTAATAGCAGTACTGTATTTTTGGTTTGAGGATACTATAGTGTTGCATAAATTGCATCCCCACTTTGGTGTTTGACAGTAGGAAGTTCTTCTTACCTCCACGCAAGTTTTCACCAATCGGGAGTTTTATTAATTTCATGTTTTTAGTAGATTCTGGTATTCACAGAAAGTTTATTATAACATGTTTTTCTTATGCTTAGTGTAATTTATCCCAATTTGTGTTAGAATATGTGAAAATTTACTAAATTATGTATTTGCATCCAAAAACAAGCTCCTGTCGTTGACTTTGGCAGGTGTTGTTATGAAGTTTAGACTTACCATCACAATGCTTTATAATCTCTTTACTCATCAACATTCTTTATTGACAAAACACATACCTGAGGGAGATACTGTATTTAGGTTAGTAAATAAGTTTTGAGTCACATTACATGGTAATTATTTGAAAACAATGATGCTATTCGAACAAAATACTTCCAACCAAGCATCTGTTAGGAAACTTTTCCAAGCTAAAGGGGCACCCCTGTTAGTGAGTGCAAATCTGCCTTATTAGGAAAAAAAATTGAATATGATAAAAAAATTTTCAAAGTGGTTTTTAAGAGGAGAAAATTGTAAATAAAGGTGAATTAACAAAGAGTAGGAGCTGAGACTTCAGTAATCCCTCGGCTATCTTGGTGTTATGTTCCAGGCTCCCCTGCAAAGGTTGAAAAACTGCAAAGTAGATACAGAATTCTAGGTTACATTTTTTTCCATAATTTCTATAACTTTTCCTATTTTATCTTTATAAATTTGAGCTTTTATAAAACCTCCCAGCAATCTTATAAACCCTTCATACACCTTTTAAGCTTAAACTTACTTCTACTGTAGACACATCCTTACATATACTGTATGTTAAAGAAAAAATTTAAATTGAAACACGCAGTGAAGGTACTTAAACTTCCAGCAAGCTTTTAACGTTTCATGTCTCCTTCATGAGACATGTACTGCTTCAGTGAGAAGTTATAATCCCCATCCTTAGAATACCAGGTGATGCAGGAAGTTTTGTGTATAAAGTGCCTAGAATGCACGAATTATCCCCATGATCCATAGGCTGAATCAGCAATGTGTCTGCAGTAAGGATTCTACCTGTACGCCCTCATAATGCAGGTCAATCGTGTGGCCAACAGCATTATCTATTAGGAAAAGGAATTTAAAATCAAGGCCTTTTTTGGTAATATAAAGATTGATTTTGGGTATGAAGCACTGGTACAACTAATCCGATGTCAGTGCTTTTGTTATCCATGCCTTTTGGTTGGGCATTTAATACAATACCAGCAGTCTTATTTTTGTTTTTAGGAGTCCTTGGGTTTTTGGACTTCCCATAAAGCCCACAGAGAATTCCACACATTGCAAGTATGAGGGAATCTTTGTAGGCCTTGAATCCAGCGACTGGCCTCCTTCATAATAAAAGAGGCCAGTCCCATCTATATTAAAAACTTATTTATGGGAATATCCCCTTTCATAGATAACCATCTAGAACATCTCATTCACCTATTCATCTGTGGTTGGTTTGTCACCAGAAGCAGTTTCTCCCTGCAGGGACACACCGTTAAGGTTGAACCTCTTTGAAATTTATTAATCCAGCCAATGCTAGCATTAAATTCAGTCGGTTTGGTGGGAGGCGGTATCGTCGTTACACCTCCATGAACTTTCAGTAGAGTTGCTTGGCTTTCTCAGGTATGGTGTTGGTATCCAGTACAATATTCTTCCTACAGTCACTTCAAATGCTGACTCCATCCTTATATGTAATGGCTTTATTTTGTTACCACACTTTTCGCTGCCTTGCTAAAATTGACATTTACTGCCGCCATTATAATCTTTTTGTCCTTATTGATGCAGTGATAAAGATAGATTTGTTGATGCTGCATAGCTTCACTCTTCCTTAAACATGTCAAGGAGTTTCATCTAATCCACTATAGTAACCATCTTCCTCCAATGCTTGGGCTCACTACCTGAGGGCTTGAAAGGTGCAGAATCTATAGCTAATACTGTACAGTACTGTAAGACTTGAAAGCAATTCACACTTTTAGTCAAAAATGCAATGGAACACCTCACAACACAGAAATATACAGAACGATGTCATGTACGTATGGGTAGAATTAAACTAAACAGCGTGGGATACTGAATGCTGCAGTTTGATAGTGAAAGATCCTGTGGTCCGATAGCTAGTCAGCAGCCAGGATACTGATCAGAAGGCTCTTTATTGGTTGTGTATCCTCTACCAGCCAATAGCATACCTTGTACAAAATCATCTATGGGCAAGCTAGCCTACTCTCTCCTCACATTTCCCGAGTTTTGGTTTTTATGCAGATGATGGGTGATTCTTTATTTCACCTATGGTACACTGCGCATTTTCTTCTTCCCGCCAAACTAAAACTGTATACATTGCATTCTCACTATAGACTCAGATATCTGCATATTTATAACAGTAATTTATTTTATTAATTTTTAAACACAAAAATTACTATTTTTGAAAACAATAAATTGCTAATCAACAAAACATAAAACTTATCTGACCATAGAAACCCGCAATATAAAGACTCCAAAATTTAGGTTTACATACTGTATATTTATAAATTTGCAATGTACTGAGGGCATGATAGGGGAACTGCAATTTGGTGAGGTATTTCTGTACTTTTTCCCTTTGCTTTCTTTCCAGGCACCATAAAAATTGTTGTGCTTAGAATGATTTTCAGTTCTGTTCTCTCTATTTCATAAATATTGTAAGAGCAAATTTCAGGTGAATTATTTCTGTTCAAGTAGGTCTGATATCTGTTGTTTTTATAAAGTTTACCCTGAATTACACAGCACAAGGAACTTTTTTTTTTCTTACCAAAATGCTACTCAGTTTAAAAACCTCACATACAGTATTGTAGTATCCAAGACATTATTAAAATAATTTAGGCAAGAGAAATTAGAAACAATTGACAATGTCTTACTTGTTACTATCATCAGTATAAATAGTGACAGATGTAATTATATTAACATGGCTATTAAAATTGTTTTAGTTGACTGTGATTGCAAAGGTGATACAAGTGGCTGTCTGTCAGTATAGGCTAGTATCTATGCAACTGCATCAGTCTGTCTGATTTAGACCTGCCATGTGCAATAGATGACCTGCTCTTTGCATCACCAAACCAAAGGTATTTCAACACCAGGTAGGCCCTTACTAGCCACTTACTTGGCATGTGGGACCTTGAAATCTGTCCAAAGAATAGGTAGGGGCAATGCCCCACCTAGGACTCCAACACCATCAGTGCTTAAGAAGTGTAAAATAGAAGGGCCATCTACCATCTTCACCTCATAGTGATTCTGAATGGCATACTGATTGTAACTGCACAGACTACAGGCTTTGATGGAGGGAAAAAATTGCTTCATTCGTCATTCAAAGTATTACTGGTGTAACCCTTCAAAGGAAAAACCATAGTTAAGTTAAATGAGGATGCAAGCTGTTAAAATCATGTTGAAAAACACATGGGAAAGGATTAATTAGATTTTGAGATAGATAGTGAATAGTGTCACTAAATAGTAGCTAGTGTCAAACATCAGACACTCACCTGTGTGCTCAACCAAAACTGTTGCCTTATTATCCAAGAAAAACTACCTGTGTCCAGCTCTATCATCTTTCATAAACCAAAATACTGTAGGGGAAAATGGCGAACACTGAATTCGGGAAAACACATGATAAAGCTAATCTGAATGATCTGAAAATGATCAAGATATCTGACATTCAAAACCAATGTCCTAAATATTCTAAAACACTGTCAGCAGTTGAGACCCTCAGTTATCACGTTTACCAAGAATAATCTTCTGGATATGAATTGGGAGAACTATTCAGTGATAACAATACATGAAGTAAATGAAAACAAGGTACCCCTGTAAAATAAAAATTCTATTGCAGTAAGCTGAAGAAATTTATAAAAGAAATAAAATAAAAACCAGAACTGGAAATAATACTCCACATGATAAAAACAATGAATTATAATAATGATAAAAAATAGAAAAGGTTAAACAAATGTTAAAAGAAATGAAAATTAAATGCAGTTACTACTTTCTAGCTGCAATGCTGGAAATTGTAAATATGTTCAGGAAGCCGATGGCAGAAGTATAAAAATAAGAGCCTACAACTTAGAGCAAGATGATCCTTCTCTTTGGGGACTGATTCCTGTCTGAAATCAAAATACAAGACCTTGGAGAAAACTGCAATAAGAACAATAGTAGATGCCACCTTAAGATTTTTTAAAATGTTGTTGAGAGAAATTGTATTTTCCAGTTAATACTGTAATTGCTTTATTTATTGATGTCTAAATAACATTATAGATGATGATTGTAGTGTTTATTCTCAGTCGGACAACTTAAAGGCTTAGTGGCAGAGCTGAAAACAAAAACTTAAAACATAACATGTCTGTGAATTGATACCATCAGAATCACTGAAAGGACAAAATATCTAATTATAACTCAAAAATGAAGGAATGTTGAGTAAATAAAGGTGTTTTTTTTGTAACAACGAATCTTTTCTTTATTCTCGGTACGGGTGAAACAGACAGCTGCTTCAATGAGCCTGCAAACCAGACTCTTTCTTGTGTTGGTGCCATTAGACTCTTGGACGCAATATTGAAAATATACTATCTTTCTTACATTTGATGACGGGAAACAAGTGAAATGTAACGGAGGTCTTCCCATTGAAAGTGCACAAAGTACTGAAAAGCCAACAAAGACAAATGGCTTGTTTGTAAGTCCATGGTAGGTTCCCACAATACTTCAAGAGACTACAAAGGACAAATAAAAACAACACAGGAAATCCCCCTTTACAACTCAATCAGGTCAGCTAAACAAAGAGTGGAATATGATAGACATCTAATGTGTTAGAAGGGCCAACACCAAGGTCATCCAGGGTCACCTATAATCTGGATTATTGACTAAGCCCTTCGTAGGAAATGACTCGAAGGTCCAACCACTACTACAATTCCTGCAGCTACCACCTAGAAACCAAAAAAAGGAAAGTGGGATATTTAAACTAGAGAATTCAATCACCATGTAGGGAGATGCTGGGCTGGACCAGAAAAGTAAACATTGTTTTTTATGCAGCAAGTAAGACCTTGACAAAGGAGGAAAAATTACTGATGATGTAAATCTAAAGGATAAAATTACAAAGAATTAGTTGAAACTTGAACATATAAATGCTAGGTCTCTTTTACCATGTTTAGATGAGGTTAAATTAATGTCTGACAGGAATACAGTACTATACTGACATATTACATACTGTATGTACTGTATCTGTGAAACATGGCTAGTTCCTAATATTCTTGATAGCTTGTTGGCAATTGAAAGTTTTGAAAACTCACGTAATAATAGTGGTAGAATTTGTGGTTCTAGTAAAGTATGCACAATTATAAATAGATAGGCACTGGTACTGCAATTTTCAAGATGTATGGGCTAAAGTTTATCTATATAATTCAGTAAAGTTTTGAGTACATCCAGGAACTTCTTAAAACACCATCGCTTGAAAATAAATGTTTTTGTTTGGTGACATGTTATGATGATCTCTTAGGTTGTTAGTCAAAACTCTTAGGTTGTTTGTCAAAACTCCAGGAAATAGTAAATACAGTTGAATACTATTATGTCAAATTCTTTGGAAACCAGCAAACCATCTTCATAGTCTTTCTGATTGTTACAGACCTTAGGTGAATATACATGTCTTTGATTGTTTAATGGGGATTGGTGATTGTAAAATCTATAACAACATAACTTTCCCCTTACATATAAAAATGATGAAGTTAGTGTATATATGTACAAAGATGAAATAGAAATTTGTTAGAAAATGAAAAATCATAATTTCTTATTTTTCATTATTTATTCTATATATGTATGCTGTGCTCTCCAAATTTAATGCCACTTATAAACTAATTCAGTAAAAAGAATGCTATTGCTTATCTATCAAGAAATACAGTATAGTAAAAACAGTGCAATGAAAGGTACTGTAAATATAGAATATTGAAATAATGCATACAATAGCATAATGCAATGTCCACAAATAAACATTTACGTCATATCATTACACTCGAAATGTTACTCTCATTTAAAATTGCCATATATCTTACTGTTCAGTAACTAAACAGATAATGTCTTAAATCTAAAGCATATTAGCATCATATCACCACACCACAAATGTCTCTTGCTCACTAAGGCTTAGAAAGAGGAATTTTGATGAAGGACAAACTTATTTTTGGGGAGGTGTTGTGTGGTCTCAAAGGACTTTCCTGTTCAGGCTAGAACAGTGAATCAAATATGACCTGATTACCATAAAACGTTGTTTACTTGCTCTACGGCTAGTGTATCAACATGAAAGCACAGCCTCAGTGAGTATAGGGAAGACCTACAAGTTCAGGCTCATTTGAACTTGCCACAGCACCTCAGTAGCTGAACGTCATTTGTTAGGAGACAGCGTCCTAGAAAAGAACCATTGTTCTAGTTATTGCCTGCTTACCTATGTCACAACCGACCCTCAACCTCCATTTGTGATCAAGGATATACAAACTACGCTCCACTCCCCTGCATGAGGCTAGGGAGGAGGGAGGTTTTTTGGAGACTACACAGCACCTCCCAAAATATAAGTTTTTCCTTTGTTAAATCTACTTTTTTGAGGTGTTAGAGTTCTGTGTGGTCTCCAATGACTAAGTACCAAAGTTTTTTTAATCAGTAAGCTCATGTCCATTCTGGACCAAGTTTCTGTAACCAAGCCCAACCTACAACCCATGCCCATGTTCCCAAGAGTAAGAAAAAACACTAACAAGTGTGACTCTTACCTCGCACGGATGACTGAAGCCTGCAGGCTGCCTGACCTCCCATTACTCACCTAAAGGACCTGACTGATCTGGTCCTTCCTACCAGACTGCCCCTGAATGGGTCACAAATGCACCAAGTACAGCACATGAATGTTGAACTGCTTGGATTTGTTTAAGGTAATGTTTAATAAACATGCCTAGACCAACCCATAAAACTTTGGATGTCCTGAAGTTGTATGTTAGCAAAATATGCTAGTGAAGAAGCAATTTTCTCACATTGTGGGGTTTAGGGATGAATACAGAATCAGCTTTTGTAATTAAGGAAGTCATTAAAATATGAATAGCCCCTACTGTACCTTTTGAAGATGTGGACTAATGTGAATAGACTTTTAAAGTTGACACAGGACAGAGGTTGCTATTTCCTGACTCTTAAAAAGATGTAGAGTAGGTCCTATCTCTGATGTGGCTTTTCATTTTTGCCTAGAAAAGGGAGACCCGAGTCAAAATTAAAAGACGACCTGGATTTATTGTAATGAACTCCCAATCTCTGCGAAAGGCTTCCAGTTCTTTGACTCTAGCTTCTGAACCTAAAGTTACTAGAAATATAGCTTTTTGTAACAATTCTTTAAGAGAAACGATGTCGTCCAACCCAGCCAAAATTCCAGGCCCTCATCCAGAGACCAAGAAACCACAGCAGTGGGTGGGGATGGTCTTTGCAAGGCAAAAGACTGGGTGATCTTGATGTTGGCCTTCCCTGGGATTTCCCACTTTGTAATTGTTGTAAGTATCAACTAATGTAATCATGTCATATGCCTTCCAGCTTGCTTGACATTACTGGGTCTAACAAAGGTTCTCGATCCTCAACATCGGAGTCACAGGCATCCGCATATTGAGTAGATTACTGAAGATTTCACTTTCAGTCACTGGCTAAGTGGAAGTTAGATATCCATCAAAGATCCAAAAATTTTCCACGCTGTTGTTAAGTAATACTCTGAAAAAATGTACAAATGGGAATGTTAATGTCTGGATCAAAGTTTTCACTGGTGGTTTAAACCTACTGTATTCTGGGGTGAATTTAGTGTATTTGTAACAGGTGCTAAGAGTTGTCAAGGTAACTTTGCTCCACACTTCCTTCAACATTTGCATGGTTGAGAGAACAGTAGTAACCACATCTTTGTTCTTCTTTAGTAGCAGAAATCTTCTTGACACCTTGAGCCATGGGCTGGTTAACACTTGTATTAAGAGGCAGAAATATCAGCCAGATATATTTTATGCATGAAATTTTTGGGTGGGTGTCAATGTCAAAGATAATATAAATTTTCCATCTTTTGTACCAACGTCTTGCTCGATTTGTCACCCTTTCTATAAAAATACCAGATGTCATCCATGTCGTCTTGTTTGCCTTATGGTGAAGGAAAAGATGTAGATATTGTGAAAGTATCTGGGCTTTTGTGATTGCCCTATACAGTACCTAGCATAGATATCTTTTTTATGCTGCTCATGGTAAAACCAATCCTGACAAAGGTTTTCTTTACTGGCTTCACCATCATGACAAGAAATAGGATTAAATTATAAAAGCTTTGTCTGGCAATGCTCTAGAAAATGGTTATTTAATCATCATTGAAAATATCAGCGTTTCATAAGCCTGAAGTATGATTTGGAGTTATGTTTGGCAGCTTGTGAATGCAGACTAAGATCTGGCTTCACCATTCTTTTTCTTAAAGACAATGCCATGGTTGCCTTTAAGCCTCTAGCCAGCCAGATGAGCATTCAAATTCGTCAGCTGAAATTTAAAATTGTTCCACAAATACTTTGGACTTTCTCTCATTGCATCACTGTTGATAGCTGTAATCTGGGCATTTGCATTTTTAAAAAAGCAATCAGTGATATTTCCACCTCTGGGAATTTTGCTTCTTGCTTCTTTCTTGCTCAATGTTACCAGACAAGAATTTTGTCTTGATTACTCCCTTTTTCTAAAGACACATGGAAAGTGTGTTCATTGGTAGTCCATATTCTTCTTTAATCTGGTTCTTTGATTTTTCACCCTTTCCAACTTCTATGATTACTTCATTCTTTTGCAATATAGTTAAGACTTTACAAATTTCCTTTTTGTCCTTTTACTTCAAATAGCTAATCCATGTATCCCCACACAGAATGGGTACTGGATTTTTCCTTGAAATGCTTGACTAGGGTAAAAGACAAGAGCAAAGTAAGAGTTTTCCTTTCGTACTTGTAATGATTACTGTGTAATTGAAGAGCAGATAAAGGGTAGTTTTATATATAAAAATTACAATACTAACTACAGTATTTACTCTTGTATTGTTGTTTGAAAATGACTTAGCTTACTCAGTCGGCTTTAACAATCTCGTTAGCATGGATACTCGCTCAATTCTTTAAAACAACAAGCCATGCCAAACCTGTGTCCAAAAATCAATCAGCAATTTGATCACCAGTGAGTACACTGCTGGCACCTATCAAAAAGCAACTTCACACCTTGAAGGACACAGGTGATGACTAGTTTCAGCATATGCATTCAAACGTTTTACCAACATACTGTACTTTCACAAACTTTAGATAATAAGGAAGTTATAGAAATTGGCAGGGTTGGAGCAACCTCCTCACAATACAAAAAGAAATTTTTACTAACTTTTAAAAAATAACAGACCACTTAGAAGCTAAGAAATCAGTTGCATTTTTTATGAAAAAAAAAAACCAAAGGAAAATACCATTGTGGCATATTACTCCACGGGTATCAATGTTGTGTGATTCTTAATTTCACAAGACCTGAAAGCTAAACTAGTCAGTTTAGATTCATAAATAAAGGAGTGAGAAAGAAAGTTTCTAATTTCTGTTTACTGCCGAACACATCTGTAAAAAACCTGCCTTTTCCTTTGGGCAATGAGTGACATAGCTCATCTGGTTTAAGCAAAGGAGGAACAGTCCAGCATTTCCTCTTGAGTGAAAGGCCTTTAGTGAGGTACTGCACAGGAGATATCTAGGTACCTGCTACTGTCTTTTGTAGCTGTCTACCAGGGTAAGTGGGCCATCATCTGCGATTGGTGTCGTAGAAAGAAAACACCTCTAGGCACGGCTGTCAAATGCTACCGCTCAGCCTTAGGCATGGTCTATTGACTGAAGGATATACAGTAGACCTCTCTTCCTGGTGGAAGTTGTCTATGCTTGTGAAGAGCTTCGAGCAGACTCACCCACCTCAGGATCTCAGATCCCCTGAGTGGGACATGATCCTTGTTCTCAAGGCTCTTAAGATTACAGTACCTCATATGAAGATTTGAAAAAGAGATCTGACTTAAGACTGTCTTTTTGCTTGCCTAAGAATTGTCCAAAAGAATAATTGAGTTGCAGACTCTCTTACTTAGTCACCCAAGCTGAGAGGTGTCAAATGGTCTCCTTTGGTTTGTGCCTTGTTTTGTGGCCTAAACCTAGAACCCATCAGGGCATGACCCCTGGTTTAAGAACTTCTCCATCCCCTTCTTTACGTGAAGCGTTTGGTGGTAATCGAGAAGAGAGGCTTGTGTGTCTCATGATGGCTTGCTGCACTATCTGAAGAGGGCCCAGCACATCAGGCCTGAGTGTCTGAGACTTTTCGTTAGCACTCATCGTTAGAGGTGTCAAGGAACATGATGTCTTTCTGACTTTGTGAGACCATCCACATGCTTCGACTGCTAAGTGTCAGTGCAGATTTGAAGATAGTTCATTATTCACGTTCCTGTGTGCCTGTAGAAATTTTCTTATCAGTAATATCCTTAGTACAGTACCTGGAATTGATAAATAGTTGCAAATCAGCAAAATTTATTTTTTTCTATGAACAATTTTTTTTTAAAATCAGAGACTTAGTTTTAGATAATTATTATCCAACTATATTGATACAAATAACAGAATAACTGCAAAAGTGTAGGGAAAAGGCAAAATCTTGCTCTTGGCTCTATTATTATCTTTCTATGCTTTTGAAAGTACCTCTCATTCAATATTGAGAAACAAACCAGATTGAAACTCTACACAGACAAATTTTGGTTGAAAGCCTGTCATTCAAATCATATGAAGGTTGTAAAAATAAACTTGAATATATGTACTAAGTAGACCATTGGATTAGGGGTACCACAAGGTTCTGTTCTATGTCCATTACTTTTAAATATTTTCAAAAGTGAACTAATTACTTCCTCCAGTGACAACACCATTGCATAGTTGGCAAATTTCTAGTTCTTATTTTTGCTAAAGTTGAAATCTAAGATTTATTATTAAAATAAATGGAGAAAATGACTTAGAGATGAACTACAAAACTCACTTAATTTTCATTGGTTCTAAGGCACAATGTATACAGTATTGATTGTACACCACCCAATATAAGACTTAAGTTCTTTGGCTAAAAACCTTAGAGCAATCTCAAGACAGCTATCAATCTTTTGACTAGTACAGTAAATAGAAAATTTGCTGGAAAAAGCCGATACTGTATGGTACTGTACATTACTTTTCCTCATACATCAGAAATAATGCGCCATTTGACAATCATACGTAACAAATTATTAATGAAGCTCTAACAATAACCCTTTTCTCTACAGTTCATTGATAAGGGAAACTTGTAACTCAAGTACAAAAAGTAGGTTACAAAACTTTCAGAATTTTGTTGCTAAATTATTATTTATTGATAGAAAATAAGGTTGGCTTAAATAAGAATAACACTGAACAACATTATAACTGCTGATGTTCATGTTTAAAGTGGTCAGTTGGTACACTACCAGTATCCATTTACATGGAATATTAACTAAGATAAAAAAAATGATAAACAAATCCATAAAAATAGAATTAAAATTACAGTACTGATAAATGTTTGGTGAACTAATCTCTCTTGGGGGAGTGTGAAGAGTATGCCCAAACCATCTCCATCTACCCCTCATCATGATCTCATCCACATATGGCACTCGAGTAATTTCTTTTATAGTTTCATTTCTAATCCTGTCCTGCCATTTAACTCCCAATATCCTTCTGATGGCTTTGTTCTCAAATCTACTAAATCTATTGGAGATTGTTTCATTGTCATATCATGACTCATGTCTGTACAGTAACACCAATCTCACTAAACTGATATATACTGTAGTCTGATTTTCTTAGGTAATTTCAGGTGATTTGATTTTCAAATTTTACTTAACCAAGCCATTATCTGATTTGCATTTTTCAATCTTTCACTAAACTCTTATTCTAAAGATCCTGTATTGGAGATCAGAGTTCCAACTTCAGACAGAAGAATATTTTACAGTATGCCCTCTTTATCCACGGGTGTTAAAGTTACTGTGTGTGATAAAATCTGTGAATAATAAGTGAACCCTATTCTATGGCTGGAACAAATTTTGCACATAAGCATATACCGTACAGTAATAAAAAATTATCGCAAATAATAAAAATTACTGTAATAATGACAATGGACCATGATACATTGCTCATACTGTGTTGATGAAGTGGAAGCAGATGACAAGATAGGCTTTGTGAGGGCATTTTTGGCTATTGATCTACTGTACTGAAAATATGCCAGAATGATCATCTACATCATTTGCAGTTGATAATATTCGGCCAGCTTCATGTACAAGCTACTGTTCTTTTTCTATCAAATTGATATTTTTGCCCTTTTCAAAAGAGACAATACTTGGACCTTATTCGGAGTGCATTTAGAGTTCCTCTCATTATGGGGGTGAGATTTTCTTTTTCCGGTTCATTGCTTTTACAAGACAATTTGGGTACAAAATGAGTTACAACTGCCGAGACAGGTTGCTTGCAACATGTTGATATCTTGATATGCTTGGCACAAGGGATGACTCACTGGGCTGTAATGCCTGAGCAAGCTGGTGGGTGCACACAAATTAAAGTTTCTCCTATGGATAAGAAAGTTTCCAAAGATAGTTTTTTACAATAGGAACTTATTATTGACCATGGACCTGGATTATGAACACTTTGTCATATGGTTTAGGATCTATATAATGCTCAATGTATACTCTGTAAATACTGTACCTGAAATGCTATTACTCTACTGTATTATCACAAAGTGTATTTATTATAAATGTTCTAAAATTAGGAAATGCCATTACAATTTTCATACTAGATCAGTTTAATATATGTATATGATATTCTTTATCTCATAACATGTACCATGTAAGTCTTCTGCATATACTGCACAGCTGAAACTATCCTGGCAATAAATGTAGTATAGCTTTAGCACATAGAATAAATATGTTATTGAAATGAGGAAATTATTTGTAATATCATTGTTTATTGTCTCTCAGAACTTTAATGAATCCTAGATAACACAGGGTTACAATCCCTTTGATATTGAATCATGCAGAGTATCCTCTGACTCTTAAGATCAGGATGTGAAAGCTTAGACCAATATTTTAAGCAGTGTATGCAAAGAGACAAGGTTTATTATAAATAACCTAATTGTACTTGTACCCTATCTAAATACATGTTAAAGTATTTAGTTAGCTCCTTTTTGGTTTAAATGAAAGCAGTTAAAACAACAGGTTTTAATTGTAATTGTGTGATTAGTTTAATAGTTTAGATGTTCTAAGGTCAAATATTGTGTATATGAAATTTCATGCAGGAACACTTTCTTACTAACTAGTGAGAACTGGCATGGAAGCCCCTTCTCCTTAATGGCACAGTTAACAACACTGATGCTACTCATAACATTGGAAGGGTACAAGGTAGAAAGGGTAGGAGAGAGATTCTACTCCACCTAGCCATCATACATTTGGTAACTAAGTGGTATAGGGAAAAATAGGCACTGATGGAATGGTCTACTTCAAGTTACAATAGACATTATCTATGCTTACTATCAGCCTAGCCACCCATAGAGGAGATATATCACCTGTGATGGGAAAAGTGTGTACAATATATAGCTTTGTGCACCAGGCATAGGACCCATATTGGAGATTCTCAAATTCAATTCTTCAACATGAGGCCTACAGTGTTAGTATTGGACACATATAAGAAACACTGCCAAAAATCCCTTGAATTCCATAGACTGTTTCCTTTCAAGATCTACCAAAATGAAAAGGTAACTACACAGGATATCTACCTCATGGGATCCACAAAGACCTTCTACTTTTTTACTATCAG
The DNA here is from genome assembly GCF_036898095.1 of Palaemon carinicauda. Classification (NCBI taxonomy): domain Eukaryota; kingdom Metazoa; phylum Arthropoda; class Malacostraca; order Decapoda; family Palaemonidae; genus Palaemon; species Palaemon carinicauda. Next base: position 18,068,638 of record NC_090745.1, read on the forward strand.
TCTATGGTAATCTCAGTCTGATGTCAAAGATGTACACTCACCACAAATGTACAAGTATTTCAACTAATGTATTGATAGGTGCAGCAACCACCTCTGCTTTGTTTGATACCATTTGTGTCCCTGGAAGAGTATGTTGCAGGTGTGGAATAGTGGCAACTCCAACAAATATTTTCATTGACGTTCAGTATGAAAAGGGAATACTTGTGATGTTGAGGTGAAGGAGCAGTTAAGCAAGGACATAAAAGGAAGCAAGACTGAATGAATTCTCAGAGGTGAAGCCATGTAGTCAAGGCCACTCTCAACAAACAGTGGGCTAACAGCACCTCAATACTATCTACAAAGAGACACCCTACATTTTTCAAAATGGTATCAGAAATAACCTTATATTCCTATTAGACAGTAGTAAACACACAGTAAGGCCTTTCATCAGCTAGAACTGAATGAGGAAAGTCAGAGCCTAACCACCTTTAAAATATTTCTGTGATATTACTGGTAAAGGAAGACAAAAGGATCCCACTGCACTGGAAATACAGAATTCTCTTATATAATATTAATGTAGAGGTGGCATACTACTGTACAGAGGACATTTGGCACAATTACGTGCAACATTTACTAAAAAGGGTGCCATATCGTTCAAGCCTGAGAAGTTCATGTTCAGAGGGAAGGAGGTTGATTGTGTTACTTTTAAAGTGTGGTGGAAATTGCCATTCAGTGGAAGATAGCCTCACAGCCAAATTGCAAGTACATGATGCATGCCACACACACCATCTCTGACATCATGTATGGGTTCAGATTTTATGAACCACCTGGTGCTTTTCAGAGATCTGAAGAAACCTGAAAGAAGATATGCTGGGATACACAGTTGCAAAAATTATTCAAGG
>NC_090745.1:18077018-18084518 GCF_036898095.1 Palaemon carinicauda
ATGTTCACTTTACTGGCTTACTTCTCCTTTATCAATTATACTGATATCAGATAAGTGTGCATGCTTTAAAAATGCTTTATGTTCATAGTTATTAGTTAATGTTCCAGTTAATGAAATCACAGCTAAGTCTACTAGTATATACAATTATTGTTGGAATTTGACAACTTTGTCTGTAAACTATGGAAGGTAGTTTATACCTTTTCCCGTTTCTGTTTAATACGTACATCCTTTGTCTCTTAGGAAATAATTATTTTAAAGGGATGGCTGTCTCAGAGGACACTGCTATTCGTAAGTGTGAGAGATAACTGTCATATACTGTAACTGATATAATTTGGATTTGCTCTTAAAAGTTGTGTCTATTCTAGAAGGTTGATGAATCTCGGGTTTAGCAAAAGATATCGAATATGAATCCTAATCTCTAGTTATCTTAGCTTATACCTGTAAGTGTTCACAACTGTATTACTAGGCTATCTTCAATTAAAGTTTTTCCTTTTTTAAGTGAAACATAATAACAGTTCTTAGCAGTTTGTTAATTAGTATCTAGGAATAATTTACTTTGCTTCACATTTTAACCAGAAACACAATTTTTCCATAAGATAGCATTGATTTAAATGAAAATATGAGTTGTTGATCTGATTTTCCTGTTATTATATTTGTCATAATCAATTTATTTAGAATCATCATATTGTGTGGATACTTTGCATTTATTTTTATTCCTACATACCCTTGCTGACAGATACTATGCTCCCCATTTTTCCAGTGTTGAGACCATTGGCCATTGACTCATTTTGATTTCTCATGGCACGAAAGGTTTTAGACTTAGGTTACTATCAAGTGAAAATTCCCCCCCCCCCCCCAGAAATTACAGAGCACATTTGAGAATGAAAATGTCTAGCCACATGCAAGGGATAATCTGATGTGTATTGATATTTTTACGTGTGTATTGAAATAAGTGAACTGTAGTATTATTAGAGATTCCAGACTGGTTTTCTCACCCAACCACAAATTGAGCGTTCTAGGTATACTTTTCAAGGTAACAAATACAATAAAATTTCAGAATATTTGATACCAAATACTTTTCTTCTTAGGGAAAATACTGCCATATTTTTTATAGCTTATAGGCAAATGTCTATTATTGGTGTTCTAAATAAAAAAAAAGTTACTTGAAAACCCGAATTACCTCCCTGAAACCAACAGTGGTAGCAGAAGGTATGTAAAAGGTACCGGCCTATTACTGTACTTGTATATAGTGTTTGGTTACTACTTTAGATAAATAGTTGTCCGTAGTATCTCTTAATAATACCTTTGAGTATTTTAAATATTTCCATCTAACGACCTCTTAATCAGGGCTTTAGTTGAAAGTAGGTGGTAGAATGAAGAAGCAAGCCACAAGATATGCAAGATTATGAAGTTAGCTGTCTATACAAAATAATCAAGGAGCCCAATTTTCAATGTACATGTATCTGAATAACAAACTTTTTCAAAATAATATTTTACTTTTATGTGCAATGTAAGACCTAAACCAAGAAATAAGGAAATATGAATAAGTGACAAAAAGGTTAACATCGTCGAAGATCAAAGCGTTTCCAGGTGATTTTGATATAGCAAAAATGGAGGCTTTGTTAGTGAAAAGACAATAATTCTGAAATATTAGAAGGAAAGCAGATAAGACTTAGAAAAGGTCTATTAATGTGAGTACTAAAGGTATTTGAATTAAAGGATTTTTATATACAACAAGGACGAACGGTGTGTGTAAGATATGGGGGGAATGGGAGAGTGCATTTAGGGTTCAATGTACTGTTAATGGCTAAGTTTTTATGAGGCCCATGCAGCTTATAAAAGAATTTTTCAGTACAGGAGGTTCATCTTTTATTTGGCAATAATGGTGTTCAAATGGCCATTCTGCTATAATAGATACGGTACATCTTTTATAGATTTTCAGGTAGGCTGGGGGACTGGCTTGTGAATAGTCTGAAACCCTTTGTAAATGGGCATTTACCATGATCATCTGTAAATATCTCTTTCCATACAAGTGATTAAATCATAAAATTGTGTGGTTTCTACATACCAAATGTGCAAAAAGCTGTTTTTGGCAATTTGTTTGGTTTGTATCCATATCTTTATATATTAGGTAAAAGGAAAAAAAATAATTAAAGGGAAAGGCACTTGAAGTCTTTTTAGTAGTGTGTGTAAAACCAGCATTGAAAAAAATTCTACAAAGAAAATAAGCCAGTTTTCAAAATTTCTTAACAACAACCAGACTATTACTTTTCACACTAGTTTTCAAAAGTTCTTAACAACAAGGCTATTACTTCCCACACCTATGAATAAAATTACAGGTGTTATTAGACAACTTAAAGATTATCAAGCCAGGTGACAAAAGAACAAAGAAACTTAATCTATGGTCCAGGAAATTATTGTTAAATTGGTAGAGCAAATCAAATATATTTGTTATACTCAACGCAGTGATAAATGGATGATATGGGTGGGAACCTGGTTTTACACGGATACCCCACTCCTCACACTTTTGTCACCATCTAATTGACCACCAGACCACTCGCCAACCCCTCCCCCTCACTGTTTAATATTCTCTCTCTCTCTCTCTCTCTCTCTCTCTCTCTCTCTCTCTCTAAATTAGTTCTTTCCAAAATGTTCCTCTCTTTTTCTCTTATTTCTAAGAAAATGTAAATAGCCAAGCTATAACCCTAGCTGGATAAGCAGAATGATACAAGCCCAAAGGCTTGAATAGGGACGTAGCCCAGTGAGGAAAGACAATAAGAAAAAAAAAAAAAAACTAAAGTAATGAAAGAATATAAAATATTCTAAGAACAATAACAATTTTAAAATAGAACAGTCATCAACAAGAAAAGTATTTACAAAAAAGCTTGAAATTACAGTTCCACAGATTTAACTGTCTGTTTAAGAAGATCATTCCACATTCTGATAACCTTGGGAATACTGTGTAGTATTGTGCCTTATGAAGAAGAAGGCTTGTTAGAATTAACTGCATATCTAGTACTATGTACAGGATGATACAGTCGGGGAACACTTGAGTTATGAACATCTTATGTTACATGAATAAAGAACTAACTTTCTTTGTCATTACAAAGTTTTATCAAAAGAAATTATTAAGTTTGGCACAAAAGTTTATCACCAATCACAATTTGCTTTACTTTCCATGTGATGATTTTAATTCACAAAGCTTCTTTTCAACATACTTTGCTACTAACTCAAAAAGTTCAGGCTGAGATGGTAACTATAGCAAAGCATCTATACAGTTAAACATTTTAGATTTTAATTTTTTATTTTTTCATTATCCTTGTGTTTTCAAGAGCTGAATAATAAATTTGACCCTAATTTGTTTGTAGCAACAAAATCCCCCCAAAATGTCTCGAAAATATAGTGAAAGAATCCATTACAAAAAATTCTTAGGCTTTCAATTAAATAGAACTATTACAAGTAAAAATAGAAATAAAACTTGCACAATTTTCTGTGTTGTTGCAATATACATAAAACTGGTTATCTTTCTAAGACTTATGAAACTATAAATCATATTATAACTATAGCTATTTTTTTTTCAACAATTATTTACAGCCCTTAGCACTAACATAATAAAAGGACTACTTTGATCATCTTGAATATTCTTCAAGTGTTTTCCTATTCAAAACGAGTTTGCTTTTCACCATGTTTACATTTCAACAAAATTATGTTGTAGTAAAAACCCTAAAATTACCATCTGTATATTTCGTAATATTTATTTTTAGGTATTGGGAACATTTTAGTACAATAAATAAAAATTCCTATTGTATATCATTTGAATTTATTATGAAAGCTATGCAGTTACTGTGCTTGGCTTTGTTGCATGGTAAAAGCGTTACTGTATATCACAGAGCGGCAACAGCAATTCCATTAGTAAAATATATCAGTATCCACCTTAAGTAAATTGTTGGTACCATTTATTCATTTCCATTACTTATTTATCTAGATTAAACTGTCAGTTATTGCCAATAATAATGAAAAAAAATGTAGATAGCACTAGTTTTTTGCTCTTATGCACTGTATTTAGTGTTTTTTCATTGCCAGTTACTTATCTTGTGTATATGCTGTGTCTGTAAGAATGTGTTATGCTGTACCGTGTGTTTTTATTATTAGTCACTTGAGGATTTTTCACCTTTAACCTAATTTGGAAATGCTAGAGGCACTATCCAAGTGCATTAACTTCAATTAATGCTTCCACACTTTTTTTTTTTTCCTTTACTAGCCTTTCCTATATACTTTTGTCTACATATACCCTGTTCTTCTTTGCAGGACATAAAATATTCAGTACAGAAAAGTGAATGAATATTTTATAGAAAAAATATATTCACAGAAAAAAAACGATTAATTGAATCCTAAATAGATTTTAAGTAATCGTCAACATTTTATTTTTCTTTAACCCACAGGAATGGCCGTCTTTACCACAGTGATGGAATGGGAAGTATGGGAGGAGGAGGTGGAGGAGGAGGAGCAGGAGGGGGAGGAGGAGGAGGAGGAGGGGGTGGGTCAGCCCCCTCAACTGTAAGTACAATGGGAAGAAATGACCACCACAACCACCACCACCACAACCACCACCACCATCACCACTCTCATAGTCATTCTCTGGGTCCTAACCAAGGGCAATATGCTACTCTCTCCAAGCAGTGCAAGACTCTAGAGTCATCTGATTTCTATTAGAATTCTACTACTGCGGTCTGTGTCATCTCCCTGCTACCATCCTCCCTCCCTTGCCTCACCTCCTTGTGTGGTGAGCAATACTAACAGCATGGGTCAACTTTTGTCTTCAATTTTCATCAGGGGTAAAACTACTCTCCAGGCAAAATGTGCATCTTGGGTCTGGCCGTCTTCTTTTTTCATTCAAGACTTTCAGAGGAATTGTGACTTTTCACTGACTTGAGTATGTTATTCCAAACACATTATTTTATAATAGCATATATATATATATATATATATATATATATATATATATATATATATATATATATATATATATATATATATATATATATATATATATATATACGTGTAGAGAAAATGACTTTTTTTCAAAGCTGTGCACAACTTTCTTCTGGAGGTGGAATTTATAAGATAAAACAGCTTTGGACCAATGTTAGTAGGGACTTACGGTGCATGTAAAAGGTGTCTGAGAAGTTAAGAAGTCAGTGAATTTCCTTATACAGTGAAGTTTACAACTATTTTTTGGTGCCAACTTGCAGTTTCCTCTGATTGTGCTTACTCCTGTCTCTAATGGTCTGAAGCTTTAATTCTTTAAATATTATTACTTTTCAGTTGTTAAGGTAAATTACCATAGCACTACATCTTCTATGGTACTGATTATTATCTGGTGCTTTTATTTCCTTTTGTTGTATTCATAAGCTTTTATCATTTCTACACCCAGTCAATAGGTTTAAAAAACACAAAATAAAAGTACATTGCGTAAATGAAAATTGCTGCAGCATCCTTTATAATTGCCAATATTCATCACTTTGGATTCCTTGATTAATATCAAATGGAAAGGGAAATTAAAATATTTGACCTAAAATGCCATGACCAAACTTCTGTAAACTTAAGGTTACCATACAGAATGAAGATATCCATATATACATGGAAACTAGATTGTTCAATTTTTTAAAGTTATTACCAATGTAGGTTTTTAGTGTTGGAAAACAGCCTGTTTAATAAGATACATAACATCATGCAAAAAGTGTCTATCTCACTATAAACATGTACACGAGCGAGAACTTGTATTAAGTAAAACAAGTCTGTTTTATTTGAATATTTTCAGCAGGAGAAAAATGGGTTCATCCTTTTCAATAGTCATAATATCACGAAAAACAAAGACTGAAGAAACTTAGAAAAAGGTCTGATAGACAATACAGTTGGGCTTTATAATTTCTGTTTAAAACCTAGTAGATAAACATTGCATGTTGATGACCTTACTACTCATAAAAATTATTTTTCTGAAGTATACCTATATCGTATATCAAATACTTGAAATTAGAATGAATACTGTACAAACTACATCTAGCCAGATAGAGAATTCATTACTCTAAGTATATTGAATATTACTGAAGGTACCTCACAGATTATAATTTGGGATAGAGTAGTTCATGTTTTTTTTTTTATCTCCTTGGGTCTCATAACGTTTTTAGTACAGTGATAATCATGAGATTGAATTTGAATGTTTGCTTTTTTTTTTACATTTAAATATATATGGTTTAGAAAGCACAGAACACTGGCCAGTATGCTTAGGTAAATTTGTAGTTGATTTTACCTTTATTCTTCCATGGACACAGTTTTTATAAGAATATATTTTGAAATTCTTAGCATCAAGACTTGAAAAGTGTTTATACCTAACAGCCATACATATTTCATTAGGTTTACAGAATTAGGCCTATAAGGATATTTTTTCCCGACCCCCCACCCCCTCTCCCCCAATAACCCGGCGTGTTACTTTTTTTCAAGTCAAAACGTATTTTGCAACTCTCTTGAAATATTTTTTTGGGGATTTAGGATTAAATATCTATAATAAATTATTTGTTTCCAAACAAAAAAAAATCCACAAAGTGAATAAATCTTATTTCTATTTCTATATGAGGCAGTTGTCAAATTAAAATTTTGGAGTTGGTTTCCTCAGGAAATAAGGTTATGCGAAAATAATTAATTTTCATTTTAAATGTTTTAGTGTAAATGAAGTGACTTTTTAATGTCTCAGACAACAAACAAGTTATTGTATTTTCAATCATTTTATGAATAGGCTGCTAACGACATCATCAGTTTCATTCTACTGTACTGGAGTACTGTACTTGTATTAATTTATTACTATTAAAAAAACTTTTGATCATTTGCAAAGCTAGAGAACTATATAAAAAATATTTTTTTTTTATTATTGTATCAACTCAATAGAGACATCTTATGGTATTTACAAAAAAGTCAGTTGAGGTTTTGAGGTCATTTTCTGTATTATCTACCTGTAACACTCTAAAAAGTACTGCTGTATTAAATTTCTTCTTAAAAATATCTGTCAGTAACTCTTAAAAGTACTGTGTATATGTACTATATATTCTTATTGTAATATATACTGGTTTACTCTCCCAGGAGTGACATTATGAACTGTACCTTAATGGAGTGAGCTTGCTAGGTTCAGCTCATACCGGTATATTGAAAAAAAAAAAAAAATAAGGATTGAAGTAAAAGCCACAAGCATTTGGTCAAACATAGGAATTTGTACTAACATCTCATAAAATCCATTATGAAAGATGAATTGCAGATTTTGGGAACAGATGAATTTTATGAAAAATTCAAACAATGATTGTTACATTAAATGTGCAAAACGTATTATGCATGTTAGTAGTGGTCCTGTGTGATTGACGGATTTCATCCTATAATCTTACATCAGAAAGATATTTTAGAAATACACTACCATTATTTATAACATCATTATCATTAATGTCCCTTTGATAG